>NW_026067912.1:14717662-14941925 GCF_014885135.2 Alexandromys fortis | reverse complement strand
ATTTGTTCAGTCCATATAATGTTACTTGTCAGCCTGGTCTAGAAAATTCTCCCATTGACTCTTCTTACAACTGACTTTAGGTTGTGTCCAATTGACAGTTCAAACTGACTGGCACAGTTACCTTCACCTGTAAGTTGCTCAAAGAACACAGGCAGTGACTGTCACTGGGTTTCAAAGTAAGGTCCAGATGCCCCTCAGGCTTTTACGCAAGTTTTCGACTTAAGTTTGATCAATAACAATAAGCCAGTTTCCAGGGATTATAGCTAAATCCCAGGTGACAACAAATCAAATAATAATGTTTGTTCCTATAAGTACACACCCATGGTAAGGCTTAATTTATAAAGGGGACTAGCATCAGTAAGTACGAAATAGAAAATGTATGGCTATATTTTGTAACAAATTATATAGATGTTCTCTTGGT
This sequence comes from Alexandromys fortis, assembly GCF_014885135.2. NCBI lineage: Eukaryota > Metazoa > Chordata > Mammalia > Rodentia > Cricetidae > Alexandromys > Alexandromys fortis. The sequence goes on along the minus strand of NW_026067912.1, from coordinate 14,941,504 downwards.
CTGTTTCCATCTCCTTCCCCACCCCCTCTGTGTGTGTGTGTGTCTGGGGTGTTCACCCACATTTCCTTCTGTGATGAGTTAAGATGACACAGCACCAGCATGATACTGACCTAGTGAGATCAAGTGAGGCAGGTGGTAACGCTCTTGCCCCACGCTGAGATTATAACTTTTGCAGTTTCCAATAAGAATAGAAAACTAGCGTGAGTTTCCTCTTTCCTCTTTGCAGTCTCATGGGAAGATCTGTGCTTACTGTGTCTCTTTGCAACTTCAGCATCCATTGTTGTCTCTTTCCTTGCTGAGAACTTCAACCTTCTCACTTAGAGGCAGCACTTGCGGTGCTCTCTGTGGCTTGACCGGATCGCCTCCACAGGTGCTGCTGTGCTTCAGAGCTATTCTTGAACAAAACAAGGCTGCGAGCACACAAGCACTGCGGTGCTTCCACAGCTGATCTGCTGAGGAGCAGCTAAGGGTAAGTGGGGAATGAGAATGGAGATGCTGGGGGAGGACTTAACAGTTCAAAAGGTACAATATTCCACCACACCACACCGAGTGGCACACAACTTAAAACCTGTGAGTTTTAGTTGCTTACTTCTAAAAATTTGTATTTACTATCCTCAGACCATAGTGTGTGGATCATAAATGTCCCTCAGAAGGCCTATGTGTTAAAAGTGTGGCACACAGAGTGGTGCCATCAGGAGATGGTGAAACCTCTAAGGGGTGGAGCCCAGTGATAGGTCCTTGGATGACTGGAGGAAAGACCTCAAAAATTGTTCTGAGGTTCTTCTCAGGCGCGTCTTCCACTTCCTCTTTTCCACCCTAGCCATGATGTGTTTTGCTCCACCAAATTCTCCCATAATGAAGTACTGCCCACTACAGGGCCCAAGCAATGAACTTAATGATCATGAATTGGCTGTATAACACAATAAACCCATCCCATGTATAAGTTTATTATCTCAGGCTTTTTGTTTTAGTGATGGAAAGGCGAGTAACACCGCAGGTAATAAAATAAGGGGGGACTATCAAACCTAAGGATGGGCCAGGTGGAAAAAATCCTTGCAGTTGATCTAATGATGAGGATACAGAGCCACACATGAGGTAAAGCAGATGAATGCCCTTCCTGTCTGGGAATAGCATAACTGCCTCAGCACAGAATGAAGTTCAAAGAAAACAACAGTGGAAAAATTAATGTGTGAGCGTAAATGGCAACACTTTATGATAAAACAAAACTATTCATTCACACCCAAGACTACAGAGGAAAGAGATCCAGAATATTGCTACAGGTTACGTCTGGGTCATATCAGAATGATTTGGAGCAATGGGTAAGTCACACATGGACTATTATTTTTTTAAAACAAATTTCACCTTAGAGTCCAGGGTGGCCTCCGATTTGCAATTTTTTTACCTTGACTTCCCAAGTACTGGAATTACAGATGTGTGCATCCATGCCCAGAAGTCTCTTGTGGTTCTTTATTTGAAAAAATCAACCTGGTAGAGTTAAGAACAAATACACAGAAATCTGCATATCTATTGTCTGTTAGATGGCAATATGAATTTGTGAGGTTTTTTTTTTTGGTACGACAATTTTAATTTTATTAAAATTAGACCTTGGGGCTGGAGAGATTTTGTAAGGAGAGGCCTGCTTGTTTGTCCTGGCCACCCAGCTAGCTTAAACCCAAAATAACCACACAGAAACTGTATTAATTAAAACACTGCTTAGCCATTAGCTCTAACTTCTTATTGGCTAACTCTTACATATTGATTTAACCCATCTCCATTAATCTGTTTTTCGCCACCTGGCAGTGGCTTACCGGAGATTCTAACCAGCATCCGTCCCAGGTGGAGAATCCATAGCTTCTCTCTGACTCTGCTTTCTTCCTCCCAGCATTCAGGTAGGTTTTCCCCACCTACCTAAGTTCTGCCCTATCAAAAGGCCAAGGCAGTTTCTTTATTCATTAACCAATGAAAGCAACACATGAACAGAAGAACTTCCTCCACCAAGAGATGGTTTAGTGTTTAAGAGCACTTGTCTCTCTTGCAGATAACCCAATTTCAGTTACAAGCACCTAGACAGAGGCTCACAACAGTCTATAACTCCAGTTCTAGGAAATCTGACACTCTCTCCTCTTCTCAACTCTCCAGGAACTAGGCAAGCATGCATATGGTGTTTGTATACACACACACACACACACACACACACACACACAGGCAAAATATTCACACACATAATAAAAGAATTAAATCTTAAGTTAGACCTTTTTTAATAAAAAAAAAAAAACCCTATCAACTACATGTGACGCCATAAAACTAGGAACCAGGCAGATAGTAAATTCAAGGCCAGACTAAGTTACTTAGTGAGACCCTGTCTCAAAATAACTAAGTAATACTTTAAACGAGTTAAGTATATAATTATATATAAATAAATATATTTTAAACAAATTTTGTAGCTTATTAAAATTATTAAAAGTAAATATTATATCCAAAATTTTTCAAAGCATTTTAAAGAGGACAGAGTAGGTACAGGATAAATTAAAGTGGCTGAGATCTGAAAACAATATAACCAAAACAGAATTTGAAGACACGTGGAGGTCATTGCACTTTCGAATGTTTTGGATGCTTAAAAGATGTCAATAAGTTTGCTACAAACCATTATTAATAATTCATATTGGTTTTATACAGTAATTTAAAATGTGAATATTAATTCTAATATTAATAATCATTCAAGTTAAAAATACAAGCACACCATACCCAAGGATTTCTACTTATTGTTTCAATGAGTTATATCCTGTAGTCTCTGGTAACCTTTCCAGGGGGTAGCTAAAAATTCTTAACTGCTTCTCTGATCCTTTGTGCAGAAGCTCTGACCAGTCATTTCCCTTGAGGCCCTATAGCCAGGAAAGGGTTCCTGTAGCAGACACAGGGAATCAAAATGATACTGTTATCTATTGGTATTTTGTCTCTAAGTGAAAGTCAAGGTGAATTCTCAAGCCTGCTTTCTGCCTATTCTGAGCCTCAAGTAGGTTACCTAAGCCCCAGTAATCACCCACTACCAATTACTCTATCCAGGGACTTGATAACCCAGATCATTTCGAGAGAGTTTCTGTTGTCCACATAGAGTGTGAGTTGGTTCTTTATTTATGATAACTGAGAAAGGTGATCCCAAGGACTCTAGCAGATGAATAGGGATATAGAAATGAAAATAAAGATCAGGGATGTAGAACAAAGGCAGAATGTTTGCCAAGTGTGTGCCAAGGCCCCGGGTTCTATCTTTAGGGGTGCAGCATTTAAAATCATATCAAATGAGGAAAATAATGATCTACATCTTTTCCAGAGTGCAAATACAGTGTCATGAAATCCCATTTTGGAATTCTCTCTTCTCTTCTCTCTCTCTCTCTCTCTCTCTCTCTCTCTCTCTTCTCTCTCTCTCTCTCTCTCTCTCTCTCTCTCTCTCTCTCTCTCTCTCTCTTTCTCTCGTGTTAATGGTTACACTTGGCATTTTCTTGGATAATAGGCAAGCACTCCACCTCTGAACTATTTCCCCAGCTCTATTTTAATTTTAATTTTGAATGGAAGGCTCAATAAGTTACCAGGCTGGCCTTCGATTCACTCTCTAACTCAGGAAAGCTTTGAATTTGCAATCTAGCTGCCACAGCCCCACAAAAGCTGGGATTGCAGGCCTGGACCATTAGCCCTAGCTTATTGAAGATGCTTTGGATTTCATTTCTTGTACCATCTTGGGTTCAAAAATTGAGTTATGACTTCTGTATAGCACAGTATCTTGGGTAGTTTTCTATTGCTGTGAAGGGATGCCATGACCATAGCAACTCTTATAAAAGAAACCATTACATTACAGTTTCAGAGGTTTAGTTCATTATAAATTTGGCGGCCTGCATGGCAGGGTGCAGGCCGACATAGTACTGGAAAGGTAGTTGAGAGTTCTATATCTGAATCCACAAACAGTTGGAAGAGGGAGACAGCAGACTTGGCTTGATCTTTTGAAAGCCATAATCCCACACCCAGTGTCACAAGTCCCCCCCAACACCTGCTCCAACAAGGACACACATCCTAATCCCTCGCAAGTAGTGCCACACCCAAATACATGAGCCTATGAGGGCCATTCCTACTCAAACCACCATACCCAATAAATTCATATTCTATATTTGTTTCTAGAAGTAGCAGGAAGGAAATGCACTTACTGCTTCCAAAAAAAATTCTATAAACAAGTGAAAGTTGATTTATTTGGCCAGCTGCTAAGTATTCTTTCTAATGATGTTTGCCATTTACCTCTGCTGGCTTTGGTTCTTAGTATTCAAAACAGCCCAGTGCCTGTATTCCTCTGCCTTTCCCTAAGTATTTAAAGGAGTTTGGGGAATTTAACTAAATCCAATGACTTAAAATTGGAAAGGTCAGGAAGTGTACCACTGTGTGCTTAGATGGTGACCCTGTGTGATGCAAACGTGAAATCTTGATTATGTAAATTGACAAGTGCATATGGGCTGCAATGACCTTGCAGACTATTGAGCTGAGATCTACGTTGTTTAAGCCTGTCTGCTCACAAGCTCTTTGATATTAGCTACATTATTCGCTTCTGTGAGGTTCTGCAAAATGAGGGATGCAGATTACATAATGGTTGGTAGTTATTCAAAATCACACACGATTATCCTAGTAATTCACTGACTTATAACTCTTAGGTTTTTCTCTAGAGTAAGACTTTTTTATACAGAATACTGTCTTAAACCCTAATTCCATTATGCTATTCCATATATTAAGAGTTTGAGCTGACAAATGGCTGTTTGCACAGGGCTTTCACTTCCTGCGGGTAAGTCCATCTGGGACATCAAATTACAGATCAGACCTTGCTTAATGAACTTCACATTGGAACATATGGCATTGTGTTTCCAAAATCCACTTTCTTCAAACCAAGAGAGCTTGTCCAAGCATGGCCATTCCAACAGTGTCTCCTAGATGCTCAGCATCAGTTCTGAGAAGAGGAAGGCTGCAGAGAAAGTCCTGTAACTGTGAGGGGGAGGGGGGAGACATTTTATTTCCCCTAGTATTCATATAGTTCTTAGTCAGAAAGGATCCTTGTAACAAAAAAAAATTCTATAGGGAAGAAAAATCCCAGTCATTTAACTCTGTGTATCCATCACTGTGTATGAGAAAGCAGTGAGTCTCTGAGGTGGTTTTAAATGTACTATCTGCTGGATCAAAGAATTCTTGGTGCTGGGGAGGCCAATGAAATGGCCAGGGGAAAAAAAGCAGAAAGGCAGAGAGAGTAGTGTCTGTTCCCTTTATCTCTGACAGAGCCTTCAGTCTCTGGTGGTGATCGTCTTGCTTCTTTCTCTGGTACAAGAGGGGATTCCCTTACAAATGACTCTTTCTTCTACAAGCATCAATCTCCTTTAACAAACAGTAACATCTCTGTTTTCAGAGCTTCAGTTACATCAGTTTCTTAAAGTATCTTTACAACTGGTAGGCAAATTTTGGGGTGGTGTATTCTGATCTCTTAAATGCACAGTCCAAAGGATACTGTATTGCTTCTATTTTTTCAAAGGTTTATTTTATTTCTCTCAGTTGTGTGTATAGTTCAGGGGTGTAAATAGGAATGCAGTGCCCATGGCAGCCAGAAGAACACAATGGATTCCCTGGAGCTGAAATCACAGGCGGTTGTGAGGTCCTAGCCATGGGTGTTGGGAGTCAAACTCAGACCCTCTGCCAGAGCAGGGTGTGTTCTTCACTCCAGCCCCTGCTTCTTCCTTACTTATTATTGAATAAGTCTGGTCTCATGAAGCCCAGAACAAACTACCCTTTAACTATTTGCTTTGCTTTCTCCTCCTCTTCCTTCTCCTTTTCTTCTCCCCGCTCCTCTTTCTTCTCTTATGATTCCTTGCCCACATACCTTGACCCACCAGATTTCAGGACAGCTGTGAAAAACAATTCCAGACAGCAACCAGCAACCAACTCATTCTTTTACTGGAGCATATTTTATACTTTAGGCTTTCTCTGAAGCTGCTCATAGTAAATCAGCTCAGCTCTTCCCTAAACAGACACAGTTTAGAAGTGGTTAGTGTAAAACTGTCTCTAGAAACACTTCCCAAAGAAGAGACAGGAATTAGAAATTGGGAGCCTCGGCCTCCCTGAGAGGAATTCTACACATCTTCTGGGTCTTTGCTGTGATATGACTGTCCTGCCAAGGTCTCACGTGTTGAAATTCCCACTGTTAGGTGTTAAGAGGGTAAAACTCCAGGTACTACAAAGAGGGAAATGAGAAAGAACAGGGTTGGTGGACTTCAACTGGAGCGGGGAGAAGAAGAGTAATACCAATAAGGGGAGGGAAGACAAGATAAATATTGTAAGAATAGATGGGAACACCATAAAGAAGGATGCTGTTTTATATGTTTACTTAAAAAATACATACACATATAGCTAGGCAGTGATGGCACATGCCTTTAATCCCAGTACTCAGAAGGCAGAGTCAGGCAGATCCCTATGAGTTTGGAGCCAGTTTGGTCCACAAAGTCAGTTCCCGGACAGCAAAGACTACACAGAGAAAACTTGTCTTGAAAAACCAAAAGCAAAAGAAGAACAAACAAACAAAAAATACATACATACTGTGTGTGTGAGTGTGTGTGTGTGTGTGTGTTATACATTTCAGTCTCATGAGTGTCGTTCTTTAAGTTAACATTTCCCTTAAAAGAAATATTTCATTAACCCTTCTACAAATTTTGTAATTGCCTGGGATCTTGTGTGTGTAGCCTCCCTGGTTCACTTCAGGGACGTCAGGATCCAGGGATTCTTCTGAAGCACAGGAGACATTAGAAAACCAACACTATCTGATTATGGTAATATCTGATGGAGTCTTCCAAGTCTCTAGATCATCATCACTTATTTTCTCAGCCTACAATTACTCTCTAATTTAACATTTTCATTGATATTAATAGACGCAAAAGGATTGCTATCACTTTGGGATAATGTTGATGTTGAAACTAAACTTGGTTTTGTTTTATTTTTAAATGAGCCTGTTTATTTACTGTGTGTATTGCAATGCTTGTAGTCAAACCCAGGGTTCCAGGAATGCTAAGCAAGCACTCTATCATTGAACTATACCCTCAACCCCTTACTTCCTTTTAAGATTTTGAAATTAAAATACTTAAAACCCCTTCGAACATCCAGTAACTAGTTACAGATTAAGGAAATCAACTCATGTGTATTCATTAAATCTGAAAACAGATTTATATTTGTGCAACCAAAGTCTCTCAACCATTTTTGAAGTAATTTTATTCATCATTTTTCTTTCATGTGAATTTTTCTCAAAGGATTGCTTAACCTTTAAAGAAATGGGATTTTGCGAAATACTAGTGGTGCCTTGCATTTGCATAATACTTTCAGGTATCAAGATGACTTTGCCTCAAATTAAGGTTCAGGGGAAAAAAAGTAAAAAAGAAAAATCTTTTTATAAGAACTGCGATTGCCCTATTTTCTAAGCAAGTGTGGTCTGAAGTTTTGTCACTAGAAACCACCAACGCTAGCATTTTAATCTAAGTCAATGTGGTGGTTTGAATGATATGCCACATTTAGCGGGAGGTGAGGCCTGCGGGTGTCCAAGCAGGGAAGCGAGCCATTAGAGAGATGAGAATGAAAACTTTGTCAAGCTGGATCGGAAGAGCATGTGTATAGCACAGTGCAGTTTGGGAAAAGTTCCCAGGCAGTCATCAGTCCCATCCCAGGTGCACAGGAAGGCTTAAGGTGTGACTACATAGAAACTCTCTTACAAAGTACATGTGGTAATAAAGGCGGGTTCTAGAGCTAAAAGGCCTAGACTCTGATGAGGTCTCTGACTGATAGCATAGAAAACAGCGGTACATAAAATGCATGTGACATCTCTCCTAAGGAGAGGTTCCGTTTACTGGGAGCTACAGTTAAGGATTTAAGGAGGGAAGGGTCTGAGGCAATCATTCTGGGGAACTTGGGTGACATCTGTCTCTATAGCGAAAGGTGAATGAGTCACTGCCTCCACACATAGCAAAATGCTTGCCAGGTTGTTAACAATATCCACTTCCAGTCATCTGGGCAGAAAACAGGTATCCCCTTCTTTGAAGAGAGGTCCCTGAATATTGAATATTTCCATTTCCCTATGGCTCTGCGGGTGCAAGGATCTTTGTGTCCCCAGCATCGGTGCAATTGTTTGGGAAGGAAAAGAAGCTGTGGCCTTGTTGGAGGAGGTGTGTCACTCAGAGTGGACCCTGAGATTTCAAAAGCCCAGCCAAGCACATCACCCTTCTTCTTTGCCTCCTGCTTGCAGATCAGATGCAAGCTCTCAGCTGCTTCTCCAGTCCCATGCCTGCCTGCATGCCGCCATGCTCCCCATCATGATTGATGTAAGCCAATTTCAGGATGGAAGAGGACAAGTACAAAGGCAACTTAGAATGTTTCGTTGTGCTGGGGGGTGGAAGGAGGGAAACACAACTGGTCAAAGAATAAGAACAGACTCCTGATGTTGTGGCCTCATTACCATGATGGACAGGTGACCTGGAACTTGAAGTAGAATTTGCCCTTCAATTGCTTTTGTCAGAGTATTCTTAACATTTAGTATGATTTGTTTATTTTATGTGTGGGAGTGTGTTTGCCTGCTTGTGTGCACATGTACCTTGTGCATGCCTAGTGCACACAAAGTTCAGCAGAAGGCACCAGATCCCCCAGGAACTGACTGAAGTTAGTGATATGATGGGTTTTTGTTTGTTTGTTTGTTGTCTTAAGAGAAGGCAGGGTACCCTGCCCTGTGGGAAGTCCAAGGCCCTCCCCCCTCCATCCAGGCTTAGGAAGGTGTGCATCCTAATAGGATAGGGTCTCAAAAAGCCAGTACATGCAGTAGAAACAGGTCCCAGTGCCTTTATCAATGGCTTCTCAGTCACCCCCAATGTCAGCCACATTCAGAGAATCCGGTTTGATCACATGCTCATTCAGTCCCAGTCCAGCTTGATTTGGTGAGCTCCCATTAGATCAGGCACACTGTCTCAGTGGATGAATTAACCCCTCACGGTCTAGACTTCCTTGCTCATCTTCTCCCTCCTTCTGCTCTTCTATTTGTCCTTGGGAGCTCAGTCCAGTGCTCTGATGTGGGTCTCTGTCTCTATCTCCATCCATTGTCGGATGAAGGCTCTATGGTGATATTCAAGATATTCATCAGTGTGCTCTATTAAGTCTTTAACTCCATCAAAGACCACAGAAGAATGAATATATATATATATATATATATATATATATATATGCAACAGAGACATCTGGCTACCTGAAAAGTCACCCAAAGTTCCTCTGCAACATTGGGGCATTCATCTTTGGCCTATAGGTCTAGAATATCTGTCAGACTTTTCAGTGAAGCAAGAAATTTGAAGAACTGTTGTGCTTTGTGTTGGCAAAGTTCATCATTGTTTTCCTCTGTGTCCTACAGAATATCTGGAAGACTCTTCTGTGAAGCAGTAATTTCGAAGGATTGTCCTACTTGGGCTTGGCAAAATTCAACAGTCTTTTTCCTGCCAGGCCTGTGTGTCCAGTGTATACAACATACTGTCAGCAGTCAAGGCAAAACAGTTTAGCAGTTTCTTGCCCAAATGGCTAAAACTTGTCACATTGAAAACATACCCCGTGTGGAATTTCTTCAGTGCCCAAGTGATGTGATGTTTGTGAGCTACTGTGTTAATACTGGGAACTGAACCTAGGTTCTCTGCAAAAGCAATAAATGGTCCTAACCATTGCGACATCTCTGTTGCCTGTTGTCAGAGTATTTTATCATAGTTATAGAAATGGCCCTAATACAAAACTGTCTTAAAAAGAAATGCAACCACAACATTGTATTTGTGTGTGAGTGTGTGTTGTAGGAGGCCACTTGTTCGTTTCTCAGCCTCCCAGACTCCTGAAATAAACACACAGAAATTGTATTAATTAAATTACTGCTTGGCCTATTAGCTCCAACTTCTTATTGGCTAGCGTATACATCTTAATTTAACGCATTTCCATTATTTTATATTTTACCACGAGGTTTGTGGCCTACCAGCAAGGTTCTGGCATGTTTGTCTCCAGTGGCGGCTCCATGACTTCTCGCTGACTCCGCCTCCTTTCTCCCAGCATTCAGTTTAGTCCCCCCCCCACTGCCTAGCTCTGTTCAACCCTATCACAGGCCCAAAACAGCTTTTTTATTAACCAATGGTATTCACAGCATATAGAGGGGAATCCCACATCAAATGTATGTGTGTGTATGTGTGTGTGTGCGCGCGCGCGCGTGAGAATGTGCACGTAGGAAGCAGGTGAATGCAAGTAGAGAAGCAGAAGACCACTTGCAGGAGTCAGTTTTCTCTTTCTACTGATTTCTACTTTTCTCCTGATTCCCAGAGATCCAACTTAGGTCATCGGCTTTAGTGTCACTTGCCTTTATCCTTTAAAACAACTCCTTAGCCCCAAGTAGGCTGCTTTGATTATAGTCTTTTGAAGTAGCCTAGGGAGGGCTAGGGAACATCATGGTACCAATTTTCTTTCAAAGAATGGAAAGAGTCAAACTGTCCTTGAACTTTTCTTCTAACTTCCTATAAACTTAGGATTTTTTAAATGCATATTTCTAAGGTGTTATTATAAATATTTGTTGCATGTCAATAAAGTTGACATGGACTTCTGATTATAGCATGATGCTGGGATTGAACCTAGGGTCTTTGCATGTACTAGGCAAGCATTCTACCACAAATCATTTCCAGCCAAAAATACATGAGCTTTAACCTTCATAAAATTAGAAAATATAATTAAAACTTTAAATGATGTTCATATTCTAAGCCTTGTGCAGAGTTTAGATTAACACAAACTTATCATATGAGATAAATAACAAGCAGAATGGGAAGAAAATTAATAAATCAGATTTAACACAGCTATTATTCATCCCCCCAACTCACACCCAAACAGAAGCTGATGAAATTCTTAACCAATAAAAAAAATACATTCAATTTAATAATTAAATTTCACTAGTAACATTTGTCTCATTATATAGCTGATTAAGGATTGGTAGAAAAACAGTGTTGCAGATTGTCATTCCAGCTTGCCAAAGCTATAAAGGATGTCCCAAAATGGTGTTTCCTCCTCAAATCACCCTGATTATACTAATGTTATTTCATTCCATATGTGAATACAACTCTTTTTTTTTCTTGAGGAATTATAATTAGTTGGCACACATCTTTCTGTTCTTAAAAGGCAACAATGAAAAGCAAAAAGAAGATTGGACAAGGATTAGGACCCAGATCTGTGCCAACTCACTGTGTCTCTGGATGTAAATATTTAGCCTCAACATATATGTGTTTCCATTTACATAAAGTTAAAATACGAGAATGACTGTCGTAATCAGTGTTCTATACTGTAAAGAGACATCATGACCAAGGCAACTCATCAAACAAAGCATTTAATTGAGGGCTTATTTACAGTTTCAGAGTTTTAGTCCATTAACATGATGGGAAGCAAGGTGGCATGCAAGTAGGCATGGTGCTAGATAAGTAACTAAAAGCTCTACATCTTGAAACACAGGAAGCAGGAAGAAAGAGACACTGGACCTGGCATGGGTTTTTGAAACCTGATAGCCTACCCCTAATGATATACTTCCTCCAGCAAAGCCACACCTTCCAACCCTTATCAAGTAGAGTCACTCCCTGATGACTAAGCATTCAAATAAATGAACCTATGGGGGCCATTCTTATTCAAGCCAACCACCACAATGACAGTTTCCCATTTTTACATTTTTTTTGAACTTTTGCTAAATTTGTTGCTTAACAGTTTCAAACATGCATACTGTCAAACATGCACACCAGCTCTCTCCCATCTCCCTCCCATTCCTTTCTATCTCCTCTTCACACCTTCTTTTTCACATATATTTGATTTGTTTTATATTGTGATCTACTAGATTTAACTAAAGCCATCTGAATGACAACAGCATTGAACTATTCATTTAAGCCTGGGGGGGGCTCTCCCTGGGTACACAACTGAAGACAATTGTTACCGCAGCCCCAGAATCCATCAATAGCCAAATTGTTCATTAGGATTGGGTATGGGCCTATGAACTCCTCTCCAGTCCATGGTAGGTCTTGGGTCAGTCCTATGCAGGCAACCACAGTGACTGTGAGATCGTGATTACAATGACTGTGTCATTCCCAGAAGATAGCATTTTGCAGCCCTTCCCCTACCTTCCTTCTGTTACAGTATCCCTTAAACTTTATAAGGGGTGGGATAATGGTCCTGTTTAGGATTGAGCACTGAACTACCAGTTAATCTTAGCATCTTGGGAAACCATCTATCCCCCACATTCAATTCAATACAAAAAGAACTTTCCCTAGGACTGAACATATAGCCTTTGTCTACTAGTATAAGCATAAATATTTAGAAGGCAGTTTGATGCTATGTCAATTTATCTAAACACCTGTACCAAGTATCCCCTAGGTCTAAGACATCTTCATAGATTTTTGACTGGTTTGTGCGGCTAGGCATGAAGCATTTCCCGCAGCACAGGCTTACAATCCAATCGTAGAACAATTGGTAGCAACCATACAGTCATGCCATTGCTGCATCAATGGGTTCATCTTAGCAAGATGATTTTTTACACTCTACTGAATTCATTTTTTTTTAGCCACAGTCAAGCTATTGTCTTAATTAAATTGCAAAGGACCAACTTCGATTTCTTTTCACCTTTTAAAATCCTACTTAGCATAGTTTTTTTGTTTTGCTTGTTATAGGATCTCATAAAGTTATTAGCATACTGTCAATATCTGGTCTTAAATTTGTGAAAACTTTCCACAAATAGTGCCTAAAAGTAGTCACCAAAGTACATGCTTTTTCTACATTAGTATAATTAATAGTTCCAACTTTTCACTTGCTTAAAAAGGACTTTTGGTGTGAGTGACAGGCATCTACTAAATTTCAAATATCTCTGCGTTTATCGTCTGATGCATACGTCTGAGGACCAACCTCTGCAAGGAAAGTCACATTTAAATTTCTAAGTCTTTATAAGACACTAATGAACCAGAAAACTTTGAAATGTGTGCATTATTGAAGTGAATGGAATCTATAAAATACATAATTTATATAGATCTTGCATTTATTCCAAGATACTCCTAAACTGTATCTTATTAAAGATTTTCTTAGAAATTAACTATTTAAGATAGAAGTACTGATTTAGAACAAATGATCTGTGAGCTAGATTATGACTGTTTGAGATCTTAATATTTTTTAATGTTATGCCCATTGCTTTGTAAAGTGAATGATTTGCAGATTATAAGCTTTTAACAGCATAGTGAAATGAGGGGAAAGTTACTAAGTAATGGAATTAGTTCTGTTTAAGCTAACTTTCTGAGGGACAGAGAGCTGAACATGGAGAACTCTGGGGTAATGTTAGATAAAACATAACTTTTTTCTTTAATTGTGTTTTTCTTCTTGTGTAAAGAGCCTGCTTGAAACGTAGTTATTCTTTAAATACGACAACCCATAAACACTATGAATCCTTATGAGTCATAAGTTGAAATAGGCATAAACATACTAGTAAAATTTCAGTAATAAAGAGAATTTATGTAGGAAATTTGTTTGCACATTAAATTAACATGCAGTAAAATGAAAGATCTTTTCAAACTGTGGGCTTATAAGAATAAAGGCATTTCTGGAAACTTCATGTAGTTAGTCCTCAATGTTCAAAGTTCATTTGCATATCTCATTTATGAGTACGATAGAAAGTCCTTAAAATCATTAACAGAAAAACAATGTTCTTTCATGAACAAATAAAAGACCCATTAACCACAATAAATAATTTTCTTTAAAGTTCTGGGAAATTTGCTCCTATAGATTCATCTTAGGGTAGAATTGAAAAAAAATATTGTGACAACCGACCCCCCTCATCGAACCAGAAAAGGGATGTCATTGGGGAGGGTCCCTAAGGATTATGATGGAAGTGATGAGTTCTAGCTCATCATAGTTGATGACTTCTGGTGAGGTGGGGATAGGGGATGGGAAAGGACTCAGAATGGGGGTATGGAAAGGACTCAAAGAGAGAGTTTGGCCATGCTCTGATGAGTATATGGGCAGTGCAGTTTCCACTTGGTATATTTTTTTGGAGGGGGATAAAATGTTGATAGAGTGGACCTGGGAGGAATGGGAAGTAAGTGTGATCAAGATGCATATTATAAAATTCTCAAATAATCAGTAAAAACATTGTATTGAAAAAAAATATTCACAACTGCAGTAGGCCCTCTTCCTAACAACAAAATTGATTCTCAATATTCTCTCCCCAAACTCATAGCTGTTGTGCTCAGCGAAACTACAAGTACTAATAACATATTTAATTTACTAAAATAAAACTCTCCAAGTTGTGACAAGACAGATGTAATAAAACAGATACTCACAATGATTAGTCACTATGGTTACCAACATACCAGTGGGCTGGCGAATGACAGGAAGAAATACATCATGACAGCGAACTCTAATGTGAGACACACGGTGGTCTAATCACACACACTCAGAAGGCTTGTACTGGAGCCTTATCTTACACCTTCAGCAACCATCGTTATAAGCAGCATTTTCTTTTTTTTTTAGAAAGAATAATTAAGATACTGTATATTTAATTTAGGCTAGTGACACATTGGTAGGTTCAGTTTTGTTTGTTTCTGAAAAGAAGAGTGGTCCATTTTTTTTTCCTGGCAACAACTCTGGAATATGAACTGAGAAGGTTGAAGACAAGAGAAAAGACAGTCAGCCATTCTAAGATGCCTGGAATTCCTACTAAACCACAAAGCTGAGCATGGAAGCACACACATGTAATCCCAGAAGCCGAGGCAGAGCAAGAAGATTACTGCAAATCCAAGGCTAGTCTGCTCTACATAGCAAGCTCCCTGATATCCACAGCTGTGTGACAAGACCCTGTCTTCAAGAAGCAAACTCAAAAACAAGAAAGTGTATAAGTGTAAAAAGACCAAATAAACTAGAAGTGTTATTTGAAGGCTACTTGTTAGCTTGTTCATATTCCCAGCCACTGAGACTCCAAAAATAACCACACAGAAACTGTATTAATTAAATCACTGCTTGGCCTATTAGCTCTAACTTCTTATTGGCTAGCTTTTTCATTTTAATTTAACCCATTTCCATTAATTTATATTTTACCATGAGGTTCGTGGCCTACCGGCAAGGTTCTGACATGTTTGTCTCCGGGAGGGGGCAGTGTCAGATACATGGCTTCTTTCTGACTCCATCTTTTTCCTCCTAGCATTCAGTTTAGTTTTTCCCCCGCCTAGCTAAGTTCTGCCCTGCTATAGATCCAAAGCAATTTCTTTATTCATTAATGGTAATTACAACATACAGAGGGGAATCTCACATCATAGAAGTGCCCAGAAATACAGCCAGAAGCAATACAATGCAATTGAATTGTTTTGTGATCTGCTTCTATCATTCCACGTCTGTCACCACAGCAACAGAGCTCAGACTCAGAACATAAGAAGTACTCTCTAAGTACTGGTTGAATCAATAAATGAATGAAGCTCCATCTCAAATGTCTAGTTTTCCCCTTTTGAAAAGTCAGAACAGAACTTGTCCAGTGTGTAGCTCAGCCCTAGGCATTTTCATTTTGTGTTCAGCCGTCAGCTCTGTGCCTCTCTGGGCTTACATAATTTCTGGCCCTCCTGCTCCATAAGCACGACCTGACCCAGGAAATGTGCCTTCCACCCTTTGATTGTTTATGGAAAAAAAAAATGGGTGGTTTAATTTCCCTTTTCAGTTTTAAACATTTGAAATCTTTGTCCTCTCCAAGCCAACAGATTCTAGTTTTCACTTAATAAAATGTGCTAAAGATTCAGCCTTTGCATGATTCCTAACGCTAATGTATTCATCAATCCTTTTATCACTCAGCTTTCAGTAAATGTCAAGCAGGATGTAGCTGACAAGGTCATCCAGATTTAATGTGAGTTCATGGACGTACACATTTGTCTGTGGCAGCTGACATCTCTGGCTCACCTCTGCCTTCCCATGCTCCTTTACTTGAGTGGTGATAATTGTATCCATTTTTTCATGATTTATCACTTCTGTCAACATTTTCAAATCTATGCATATCTTCATGCATTTAAACTACACAACATTTGCTATTTTATAAATGAATATCTTCTCTAAGAATGGTTTATATAAGTTGAATTTATTTTATTTTTCAGTATTTATCCTTGAGACTGCTGTGTTTTAAATGTTTTATCCAAAATTAGCCTCTGAGTTTAATTGCCATGAGTATAATTTGTTAAGAAGTGACTGGGGGTGTTAGCATTTGTCTAAGAATGGGTTGATACCCTAAGGAATCGTGTGACCTCTTTTGCTCTTGCCCCTCTATCCTCTGCCATGGGATATGAAGCATGGTGCCAACTCCATACTCTCAGATTTCAAGACCTCTAGAATCAGGTTAGTAAATTTCTGTTCTCTATAGTTTACTCATTCTCAGGCATTTTGTTATAGCATCAAAGAAGGGTCTAAGACAGAAACACATGGTATTTTCTACATATATTCTTAGCTGGAACATTCTGCATGCTGAGCCTAACAAAGGGATTCTTCTCCTACTGCTCCTTCTTCTACTTCTTCTTCTAACTTCTTCTTCCTGCTTCTCTTCCTCTTCTTTTCTTCCCCTCACAATGGGTCTCAATACATTGCCAAGGTTGGATTCAAACTGATCAAGCTTCTCCTGCCTGAGTCTCCTGAATACTGGCACAATAGGCGTGTACCATTACATCCAGTGTTTCTTTCTTAAGTCATTTATTTATTGAGAGAGTGTTTCCCTTCTAGAGAGGCAGCAGAGGACTAGGAGAGAAGTGGAACAAAGATGTGGCTTCTGCTTCCATGGAAGGTTTTGGGGAAAATGATACCACAAAACTTGTCTAAAGTTGAGGAAAGGGTTTCCAGCAGGCAGTCAACTTGGTATGTGCTAGCCATGGTAGAAGGAGATATGTGAGGTGACCTTATCTATGGAGAACAGAATGGCATAGCCAGGGAGTTGCTGAAAGTCAAACTATTGACCGAGCACCTGGGAGGTGAGTGACATGCCTGCTATGTTTAGTTTACCAAAAGAAAAGTATGAGTTTACATGAATTAATGATCTGGTTTCAGTGTGTGTGATGATTTCTCTTAGTTGTCATCAATAGACAGGATTTAGAATCACCATAGAAACAAATTTCTGGGAATGTCTGCAAGGGATTATCCAATGAGACTAATGAGGCAGGCACATCCACCCTAACATAAGGGGTACCAACCATAGGTAGGGGGGTTCCCAACTGAATAAAGAAGAAAAAAGTGAGTTGAGCATTTAGCATTCAGCTTTCTGATTGGATGCAGTGTGGCCAGCTACTTTCTGCTTCTGACACCATCCCTTGCTCCCCATAACGGTCTATATTCTCTGTGAACATGAACAGAAATAAGAAATTTCTTCCTTAAGGAGTGTTTGTTAGGGTATTTAATCACAACAATAAGACAAATAAATAATATACTGTCTTAGAATGAATATATATTTAGCTACATAAATTTATTAGCTGTATTAATTTAATAACCCAAAACTGACAAACAAGGCATTGTAGAGATGAAAACAGAGTGCCTAACAAATCCTTGTAATAAAAACTTAAATTCCAAATGTACTCTCATCCTGTAAGTTTAGTTCTGGGTACTGTATCCTAGGAAACAGTCACTCTGCATGTTTCAGTGGATTTTGCAATTTTCAATTTTTTATCACAACAGATATATATGATCACTCAAGCAATTTCTATAGTGTTGTGGGACAATGTTCTTTTATCCTGTCACTTGTATTATTTTTAATAAAATGCTGATTGGCTGGTAGCCAGGCAGGAAGTAGAGGCAGGGCAATGAGAATGCTGGGAAGAGGGATGCTCAGTCTGCAGTTGTGACCCAGCCACAGAGGAAGCAAGATGTGAACTGCCTCGCTGAAAAAGGCTGCCACATGGCTAACATAGACAAGAAATACAGGCTAATCTAAGTTATAAAAATTAGTTAATAAGAAGAACCTGAGATACTGGGCCAATCAGTTTAAAATTAATGTAGACCTCTCTGTGATTTCTTTGGGACTTAACGACTGCAGAAACTGGGCAGGACAGAAAACTCAATAAACACTATAGTATCTACATCAGCAGCAGAGACTGAGCAGCACTGGGCTAGGTCTTTTCATTCATGACCATGAGTCAGCTTTAGCAATGGCCTCTAGGAGTACTGTGATAGAAGATGTATGCCTCTTGAGTTAATTGAAGATCTAGATTTTCAGTTAGTAAATTAAGCCTGTTCTCCATTTTTATTCTATGGTTAGTGTTTTACAGAGTCCACCACTGATTCTTTTAGAAAATATTTGTTCTTTCATGAAGATGACTATTAAAAATGCAAGACAATTCTGCTAATGGATGGAAGAATCACAAAAATTGCCTCTTCATCTCATGCATGTACACTTGTCACTTAGGGACAGGGGCATAGGCATCCTCCCTTCCTTATTTATGCATCACTTGTAGGCAGAGTAAGTGGAAGGCTCCCAAGGATGGAATACGTCCAACTCAAAGGGTTGCCATACATTTGGGATCCAACTTGTAGTGGAGAACTTGCCAATCATGAATCAGTCTGAGTATGGTCTCAAGTAGCACAATGAAAGAAAACAAACCCAAACAAAACAGCTCATTAAGGATTTTGGTGCTTACAATATCATGTCCCTACTTGCTTAGTTACAGCTTCTATGGGCTACAGGCAATAAATGAAAATCAAAGAGAAGGGGTTGCCTTTCTACAAGGACCACACTAGGATCATAAAATGGTAGCATATATCTACAAAGAAAAGGTGACATTATCCATCATGGGGCATCTTCTGTCATACTATAGACGTGAGCATATCCAGATCCTCATGGGCACCCAGTATCATACTATGGGTGATGAAATGCACACTTTTGTGTAGCCACATAGTTTTAGAGTGCTGTGAATGATCACTGTCTCCAAAGCACAGGGAAAATTTCCAAACAGCCATCTGAGAGGAGCTGAGGTCAGACAAAAGGTGCACCCATTTTTTGTGAATCATGGAGGGTGGAGTTGAGGAAGGATAAGTGCAGACTTGAACTTGGGGTTTGGAAATATTCTTCTCCAGGCTGAGGCATGACTGGGTTGATGTTGCCAAGCCAAGTTTACAGCTAGTTTGAAAGCTTTCTTTTTCTTTCTTTCTTTCTTTCTTTCTTTCTTTCTTTCTTTCTTTCTTTCTTTCTTTCCTCCTAAAAGAAATAAATTCTTCACTTCAGTCTTTATGAGGACTCTGTATTTCTATCATCATATGTAGTTTGATTTGCTCAGGACTTGGCTATATTCTGGAACATTAGAAAGTTCTCTGGATTTAATTTTAAACACTTTATACAGACCATTGGAAAGGAGCTGTCTCTGATGTTTAATTCCCATTCAACAGCTGATGATAAATGGGGCACAGAGAGGTTAATGGATGATCTGACACCACACAGCTATCTAATGGACAATTATAAATCAGGGAATAATTTTTCTTCTCTTAATCATTATTCCTCAGTGATGGGCTGTATATTAGACAGATAAATGTCCCCTTCTTTTCCTAGTTTCGTGACCCAGCAATGCTAAACTATTTGAACTACACTATGGCTAATACAGGCCATGCCTCTACTTGCACTTTTTCCTTAACAAGAAAGTCTCCTGGCTCCATCCCTGTCTTTTTTTTAAACTCTGCTCATGACTTATTCCTATGCTAGAAATATACGTAGAGATCCCAGCAGGGGTTGAGAATATTTCGCCAATACCATATTTGCCTACCAGGTGGCCTGCAATTATATCTGCTGCAAAAGGAAAGCAGTTATGGTGCTCAAGTTAGATCCAGGAGATGAGACCCATCATGCTCCCAGCACTGGTCAGTGCCTGGAATAGCATCCGCAATGCTGCAAGTTCTCAGCTACTTGTAACATTGAATAAACTGGAGATTGTATAAGGGAAACAGACTAGAGGTACTAATGCTCGTTCTTCCCAGTGATAGTAAAATCAAGAAAGGGCTGAAAGCTTGCTATTCTACTCCCAGAGGTGTGTGTATGTGAGAAAAACATAGTGAGACAGTCAGACAGACAGAGATAGAAACACATAGAGAAAGATTTAAAAGTCTGCACAAAAGCTTGTGTGAAAATACTTATAGAAGCATTGTTTATAAAAAGACAAATTAAGATAGAAGCAACCAAGTACCCATAAGCTAAAGAATGCACAAGTAGAATGGGTTATGCTACATGGTGAAGTCATATTTTGGCATAATAAATGAATGACATGCTACAACATGGATAAACCCTAAAAACACACTGAGTGTCAGAAACCATCTCAAAAGACCACACATTGTTCAATTCCATGTGTGTAGAATAACTCCATGTGTAGAGAATGTCCATAAAGTGACATGCACACAGATAGAGAGTAGATTAGTAGTTCCTTAGAACTCGGGGGAGGGAAGAGAGAAAGCGGTTAGTGATGAAATTTCTTTGATCATGACAGTGTTGATGAGTCACATGTCTGTGATTACACTGACCAACACGGAGCTGCATACTTCAAATGAGTCAACTGTTCGGCTTGTGAATTATATCCCGATCAAGATGTTACTGTGTGAGAGAGATGTCGGGGGAAAACACAGAGAGATGGGAGGCGATAGGCTGTAAAACACCCCAGAATAACGGCTGCCCATCAGCATCCTTCCAGTACTGATGATGTATTGATGCTGCTATCACTTTGGGCTCTCGTTTCTCATTTGTTCATTTGTAAGCTCATATAGATGCATCTTATTTTAAATTATCTCACTCTGATTTCTTCATCATTGTAGTATGTCATAAACATCTAAACCAGATGAAACATCCTTTTCCAAGGTACATCCATATTTCCAGTGCTGAGGTAGCCTTTATTGGCTGTCATTAGGTGCCATACACTTAGCAGATGTCATCACTAAGCCTAAGAATAGCTCTTTGAAGCAGACTATGTCATTCTCATGATATAGAAGAGGGATGGAGCTTTACCAGTCAGAAAAGTGTCACCACATGGGGACTTGATAGATCCAGGTAATTAATGCTTATGGGTCTGGTTCTTAGTGTCTATACTCTGTTCACAATTTATGCCCTCAAAGACTAGTGAACTAGAAAGGAATGCACAAAGACCGGTAGGAGAGAGGATAAAGAGAGTGTGGTATGTCATAGAGACAAACCAGTCAATTTAGTGTGGTACTCTCCAACAGAGAACAGGGATGTGAGAAGCCTGCAAAACCAGTTTCCTGAATAGTCTGGAGGGTGACCCATGGGCTCTGGGGCTATTCAAGCTGTCTGTTAAAAGAAATACCTTTTAAATCTTATTCCAACCGAGCAAGCAGTGGCACACAGGTCAGCTTCTTTTGTAAAAGACAAAGACTTCAGGTTTTTGTTTCCTATTATCAGCTCTGTGCTTCCAATACTTATCTGCCCTCTGAAGGCATATCCACTTTCCTGTGCTATTAAAAATATCAGATTGTTTTGAGCCCACTTTTGAGGATGGGCACATAGACACTGGAGGAGTGCACAGAGCATCCATCATCTCAGAACTGAGCTTTTTCCCCCCCTTATGCAGAGAGCTGAGGTCTCTCTTCTGTTTCTTCCCTCTGTCATACCTCTTCCAGCACAGTCTTTAATGTGTTTTTATGGAGACATTTATCCTCCACACAATCCCCTTCAGCAATTTAATTTGAAGTCATTCTAATAGTAGATTGCCTAATTTCTTGTCATGGTATCCTCCGTGAAATGCAAGATCTTTCTTGCTTACAATCTTCTAAGTCCTAGTTTCAGGTCTAATGTTCACACACAGCTTTGCTGCTCTTTAATGGCAAGCAATATTTTCTCTTCCCCAGCTTTCCTTGTCCTCCAAAATTAACTATTTCAAATATCAGCAACAATAAAAAAGATCACTTCCCCACAAATAACCACAGGCGTATAGACTTTATTATTAAACCATCAGCATAAAACACACACACTAAAAAAATAAAAACCTTTAGAAGCTGAAGCTAGCAGATTCTCCAAAGAAATACATGCCAGATTAACCTCTACTAGATAAATGTGGCTGACACAGCAGTTTTAGACTTCAGCAGAGTGTGTGACTAAGACTCTCGTGATATTCCTTTGAATAAGCTAGATAGGGTACGATAAGAAGATAATTATATATAATCATACCTAGCTGATTAAAGATTAACTATACTACAGGATGTTTGGGTTCCAAGGGAAAACCTTTATAGAAATCACACAATTTACAGCTTCTTTTCTACCCTTTTGTTGTTGTTGTTTTGTTTGTTTGTTTGTTTGTTTCTTAAGGCAGGGTTTCTTAGTGTAGCCTTGGCTGTTCTGGAACTCACTCTGTAGGCCAGGTTGGCTTCAGATTCACAGAGATCCGACTGCCTCTGCCTCCTAAGTGCTGGGATTAAAGATGTGTGTCATCACTTCCAGCTTCAAACTTGGAAGACTAAGCATATTTAGAAAAATGCCCAGTAAGTATCTTTTTCTAATGACTACATGCTGAAATAATGTTCTGTATATGTAACATAAAATATGTTGTTATTATTAACTTGTTTGCTTACCTCTTTTCTTTTTTAGTCCATGTTATCAAAAAGTTGAAAGTTGGGGTACTGATGAGATGATTTCCAGGTGAAGAGCAGTAGCTTCCCCTCTAGAGGACCCAGGTTCAGTTCCCAGCACCCACATGGTAGCTCAAGTAATATATAATTCTAGTTCTAGGGAATCCAATGCCTTCTTCTTTCCTCCCTGGGTACCAAAAATGTATGTGGTACATAGACACACATGTAGGAAAAACTTTTATACACATAAAGTAAAATGTTTACAAAGTTGAAAATTATCTGTGTGTTTTGTACTGTATTTCTGTTGCCCAAGATGGATTTAGAGAAGCTAAGCAATTCCTAACTTACATTTCTCAGTCAGAAAAAAATCTTAATTTCCACATTATTACTCATCACTTATCAGTCTTGAAGACTCAACTGAACTCATCTTCCATTCTTCAACAATTGCTGAATCCCTTTCTTTGTACCTTGTGGTACTCCTGGTCCATCAAAAGCAAAATTCCCTGCTTCCCACTTATTTGTCGACTCCATATGTGTGGATGTGCATATGTGTGTAGGAAGACATGTATGTGTGTGCTCATGTGTGTTCAGGAGCACACACATGTGTGGAAGTAAAATAAGTATTGTCTGTAAGTGCCACTTTGTGTAAACTTCTCATTCCCCCCTGCAGATTTTTATATAGTAATATTTGCTATTTAAAAATATAACCCTTTTGGTCAGGTGTTGGGGGTGGCAAACTTTCAATCCCAGGACTCAAGAGGCAGAGGTAGGTGAATCTCTGTGAGTTAGAGGGCAGCCTGGTCTACAGAATTCCAGGATATCCAGGGCTTATATAGAGAAACCCTTTTTCAGAAAAAACAAAGAGATGAAGGACAAAATAAATAAATGAAGGAAGGAAGGAAGGAAGGAAAGAAGAAAGAAAGAAAGAAAGAAAGAAAGAAAGAAAGAAAGAAAGAAAGAAAGAAAGAAAGAAAGAGGAAGGAAGGAAGGAAGGAAAGAAGGAAGGAAGGAAGGAAAGAAGGAAATATAATTCTGTCTTGTTTCCGTCTAGGCAGCATATAACTTCTTAGCCTTATTGAAAGCAAAATCTTCAAAGCAATATTTCTATAATTGATGATCCAAGTTCTTTTTCCCCTTTGCATTCTGAACTCATTCTTACTCCACTTTGGTGCATGCCATTCTCTAAACCTGTTATGACCAATGCCATTGGGACATCTCTATAACTTATTCTAACAGAGTCCTGTATTATTTGATGTACCTGCAACATTTAGCCTGGCAATCTTTCCTCCCTCATAAATCATGTCTTGGAAATTATTCTATCATTTCCTTTTTCCCAATTGTAACTCATTCTTTGCCGTTTTTTGTTCATTTCTGCTTACTGTAACAACCTCAAAACTTCAAGTGCTAGAGCTAAGTCCAAGTTCTAGAGTTCAATCCCATCTGCCTTTTTGTCCCCACTGCTTATTAAACCATCTCCCTCAGCACTGTCTCTACCTTTGCCCTGGCCATGCCTATATGTCCAACATTTATGCAGTAGGGATCTCAAACTCAAAGATGAGCAAGCATCATAAGCTAGCAAGCCCAAACTAAACTCTTTGTCTTCATCATTCTTATGGCTTTCCTCGTCTTGATGAGTGATAGTTCATTTCCTCCAGTTGCCATGACTAAAGCTGTGGGATGCCCTTGGCTTTTTGGCTCTTCCCTCTCACATAACAATTCTAAGTAAGTAATCATACAATATTCTGGGCTCTAATATGAATGTATATTTTAGCACTTCCGTCTTTTTTTCCACCTCCTACTGTCAGGTAAATTTCTGCAACAGCCTCTTGCTGGCCTCTCAACTTCTCTCCTGCTGCCTATAGGCTGCTGTCATACAGAAACTAGATCCATTCCTTTAAAATGTCAACTAAATCATATCCATTGTCTGAAAAACAATTCTATTTGCTGTCATTCTGCTCAATGCACTTAAAATGACTTCCAAGGACTTATATTATCTAGCCTTTAATTTCTTAAGGCTGTCAAAACAAAATACTGGAGGTAAGATGACTAAAACAACAGAAATATTTTCTACCGTACTGAAGGCTGGAAGTCCAGGACAAAGGTATCAGTTATTGGTTCTTCTGTGACTTCCATCCTTGAGGTGGTTGCTTCCTCCTGCGTCTTCATATAGTCTTCCTTTCAAGCAAGTTCGTTTATGCCGTAACTTCATGTTCTCATGAGGTTGCCAGCCATGTTAGATTAGAAACTGAATGATCTTAACTTCAACAACATTTAAAAGACTGCATTTTGAAACACAGTCACATTTTAATATCCTGGAGTGAAGGTTGTTGGCTTATGCAGTCTCAGTGGAAGACAATTCGTCCCACAGCAACCTGTTTCAACTCACCTCTTACCACTCTCCCCATTTCCTTCCCCTGGAGCCTCAGATGATGTCATACTCATTCTTACCTCAGGAGCTATTCTCTATTCCCTAACACACTTTCCCTCCTCCCTCATTTTTCATATTTGTTTGTTGAAATGCTCACCCTAAGGATGAGAGTCAGCCTCCGATCCCCCAAATCTGTTCTCTCGTTTTCATCACTCTGCTCATCTCCCTACATTATGTGCTGTTCTACACCACGCTATGTTTTCTTATTTGCATGCTTACAGTTTTATAATGTTTTTCATCTTAGTTGTCATGAACTAGATCTCAAATAAGTGGATACATGGGAGAAGGGCAGTTGTAGAAACAAATTAGTGCATCCAAAGTATACTATCAGGAGGAATTTAGAAGCTACATTCTAAAGGCATGATGCAAAGGAATAAAATAGAGGAGGGGAGAGAATGGGAAGAAATGAGAGCGGAGCCAAGCCAAGTCTTAAGGAATACTGGATGACTGTCTTAACACTGGCAAAGGATTGTCCTACAATGAACACAAAGTCAGTTTGCATCTGATGTTACTTGGAATGGCAGCATTGAAGCTAAGAACAGAAATGAAGAGAAGGTAACCTGTGGAAGCTGACTCCATGGGAGACAATAAAATAAGGAATTAGGAGCTGGACAACGGCTTGGAGCACACTGCAGAGGCACACACCTACCCACCTTGTGGGAGCTCTTGCTGATGATGAGCGAGGCAAGCTCCAACTCCCAAATCCCAGAACGGTAACTTGATTTTGCATAGGGAAAAGAATGTCCCCATTGCACGAAGTGTGACCAGTACTGTAATACTACTGTTTTTGTGACTTAAGTGTAGTGACATTTTCACTGTGGAAGAACAAATAAGGTTTGAAAGTCAGAAAAACTAGGGTCAACTTTTGCCAATAGCCAGTTTTAGATAAGTCATTCCTGGGTCTACATTAAGTGGCTAAGTCCTCATTCCATTAAAGCATCAGCCACGATGACAGTCCAGTCTCTCCAGTTTTAAACTTTCTAATTCTAGGTACTTTTCAACTCACAGGAACAAAAAGGTGTGTGTGTGTGTGTGTGTGTGTGTGTGAGCGTGCGCGAGCTCGTGTGCATATAAGCATTTCATAGCTGTTTTAAAGATTTAGGTGCAGAATAAGGAGGAGGTGGAAGAGGAGGTGTTCCGAAACTTCATGTTGAGAGGAGAATCATATTAAATCAAACATATCCTTTTCACAGGAGTTCAGAAAGGAGAAAAAAGTCACTTGGGCAAGGTGCCCAGCTTCTTCGCTTCAAATGTGTAAAAGATAAGAGCGCCCTGGGCTTGAAAACTCAGGATGAACCTTATTTATGCAGAGACCATTTTTGTGATGCCTGATAGCAACTGCTCCCCAATCCCAAAAGAGCTGGAAAGAGCTTCACTGTGCGGAGCTTTGGTTCGTAGGAGAGTAACTTTTACGCTGAATGATTGTCTCTGAGGACTGCGTCCAAACAGCAATAAGCCTATGGGTGAAGACACTTCTCTGTGCTTGCCTTTTTGCTGTTTTAACATCATGTGTTATTTCCTTTTATTTATTTATTTATTTTTGTTTACTTGTTTATTTATTTTTTTGAGACAGGGTTTCTCTGTGTAACAGCCCTAGCTTTCCTGGAACTAGCTCTTGCAGACCAGGCTGGCCTTGAACTCACAGAGATCCGCCCGCCTCTGCCTCCTGAGCCACTGCCAGGCTATGTGTTATTTCCTATGTGTTGAGTCACCAAGATCAGAGAAACCACATGAAAGGTGAGCTACAACAGCATGGCTCCATGTACATTACTTGGCCCTTTTCTAGGCATGTCTTGTATATAGCTTTGGAAGTTACTTAACGATTTGGCTGGAAAACGCTGAAGAGTGCTGGTAAAATCGGATAAAATAAAAATCCCATTGCTCTCATGTACTGGAGAACGAAGTGGTGTATTGAATTAAAGCAAATCTGTGGTGTGTTTTCTTGTAAAGGAAAAAAAAATAAGTATTATATTGATATTTCCCAAAATTTGAGTGAAGATACATGGTAGAACTCTACTAAGATCTGAAAGCCAGGATTTGAGTTATCCCTTTTTTTCCTATTACTTCGATATAGTTGTCCCTTCCTCTAAGAGAAGAAATGGGGTTGCTGCCAGTATCTTTGCCATGGACCCCACGGAACAAGGTGGGCATTGGCACCTTTGGCTTTCCAGTTTAGATAACAAAACCAATTTTTCTGGGCAACTGGAGACTAGACATGATGGTATTGCTTTCTCAGGCTTGACTTCCTAAATCATCGCCTACTTCTCTCACCCTCCATCCCTCCTTCTCTCCCTCCCTCCCTCCCTGTTTCCCTCCCCCTCCCCGCTTTGCCACAGCAGTGTGAGCTGATAGAGCTCCTCATGATTAGCGGTAAATGAAGATTTCAGCAACGACTAACAGGGAAAAACTATGGCAACATGGGTTTCCTTTTTTGACACAGACTTCTGTGTCTTTCTGAGGGTCCTGGCCACTCCTGGAGAGTCTACCCTCGGGTAATTAGAGGCAATACTGTGAATTCAAATCTTATACTGAGGCTTTTCTTTATAAACTCAGCAATACTTTCTCCTTTTCTCAGGTGGAAATTTTAAGAGAAGCAGTCACAAGTGAGGTTTAGATTCTGTCCCATTTCTCCCACAAAATTAAGAATCCAGCCATACACTTGAATACTTATATAATAAATATTCAAAGACTCCAAACCAATATCATCTACAGAACACACATTTCCACTCTGACTTGGAACTTCTGAAATGCTTTTTATGGCATGGTATGCCCTACTTTAAAATGTCTGTCTGCCTAATATTTCTACAATTGTTTTTTCATTAAGTCATCACCAGGGTCATGCATTGAAATCCCTTTCAGCTGAGAGAACCTATCTGTTTAGAACTATGCCTATAAATGTCCATTTCTGCAAGAAATAAAACCAAGAGTCTAGACTGCAGATACCTAATTCCAGAGCCTGATATAGCACACAATAGCAAAAACCACGAACCAAGAGGAGTTTAGAAATACAGCTACCATCTTTAAAGTGTCACTTAGCACTTTAAAGGGCTGTGGACATCCTAAAATCAAGATGTCAGTTTAATTTTCTTTAATTATTTCTCAAATATTTGGTTACAGAACCCTCCAGGTATGCACTGAATACCTATGAACATTCTTGAGTTCCATTGTATGCAGTTTGGAAATTGTGTTGGAAAATGTTATTTATATCATGTATATGTATATATGATATGGAAGTATTAGTAAAAATTTTTCTAGGAGACAAATAGGACTCATAGTAAGGATGCAGAAGAACTGGAATGGTTGAGGAATCTGGGAAGAATATGTTCAACATACAACATACACTTATAGGAAAACATAAATTTAACAAAATTTCTCTAATTAGAAAAAAAGCTTGATGTGGGAATGTAAGTGAGTTTACTCTTACATCCTTTCACAAGGTATGATAGTTAATTTAACATGTTTACCTGACTGGGTAGGGAGATGCCCAGAGTAAAACATTATTTCCGGGAGCATCTGGAAGAGTGTTTCTGGAAGGAATTCACATTGGTATTTATCAGTAGGTCAGGTAAAGGAAGCCCTTCCTCAGCAATGTGGGTGGACAAGATTAAACCACTGAGGTGGATATAGACGAGAGGCACAGGAAGAGCAGACTACAGGAAGAGCACGTGCTCTTCTTGAGCTGGAGCACTTACTGTCTCCTGTCCCTGGGGATTGAAGCTCCAGTTTCTTCAGTTTCTTCAGCCTTCAGACTCTAGGACTTAAGCAGTGACCACACCCATTCTCAAGCCAGCAGACTCAGGATTGTACACTAGCTCTGCAGACTCTTCATTCTCTAGAAGACTGGCTGTGGGATTTCTTGTACGGCATCATTTTAAGGGCACAATAACAAATATATATATATATATATATATATATATATATATATATGTGTGTGTGTGTGCAGGAGAAGATATATATATATATATATACATATTTATACACACACACACATATATTATTGACTCTGTGACTCTTTAATCCTCTGGTATACAGAGATATTTATGGTCATTTCCAGAATCCTAATTAACTTTTCAAGTGTCGACCAGGTTCTTCTAAGTAAAATGACACATACCTGCTGATCTGTGGTACCATGTTGTTGGCGTCTTCTGAAGAGCTGTCAGCTCAGTCCTGGGAATCCTCATTATGATGGACATCATCAGACAATGCCTGTAGTTAATCTACGGTCACCTTCCTTGGAGATTCTATTTATTATTTTCTCTTCTTGTTTTCCTTTTTAGAAAATAGATTCTTTCCTCGTGCTCTATAACCTGATTACAGTTCCCCTCCCTCTACTCCTCCAGCTTCTCCCCACCTTCTAACACTGGTCTCCTCCCTTCAGCCGCCTCCCCTGGATCCCTGGCTACTTGAACCCTCCTGATGTATTCAGCTGACGTCTCCTTCTGGCATTCCTACTTTGCCCTTCCCAGGCCCCAGACTTGGAGCTCTGGTTACCTTCTCACTAACCACATAGAGAGACACAGATACTTTACACCGCATGATTATTACTAACGCGCTTTTATGGCCTCTTTTTATTTCTCTTCCCACATATTTTTCTCATATGAACACATGATCTTTAAGAGGAGTGACTATGAGTTTTGTTTTTAATTTAGACTTTTCCTATTTTCATTGAAAATAGATTTTTTTATACAATTAATTTTCATCCATTTCTCCTCTCCCAGTCCTCTCAAATTCTTTCCCCTTCCCCTCCCACCCATATCTACCCCCTTTCCTTCTCTTTTTAATCCTACCCGTAGTGCCAACTATAAAAAGCTACAATTGATATTTCAATAGTGAACATTTTCAATTTCCATAGCTACATTTACTTTATCTGGAATTAATCACACATGGGACAGGAAATACTGATTGACGGGTAGAGTTATCTGTTTGCTCGGGGACAAAGTTGTGTACCTAATGACTATGAATCTGATACTTTGTTTATATGTTTGTTTTGTCGTCATCCAGGATGCTGTTTACATATATGTTATGCTCCCGGATGCCCAAAGCCTGTCCGTAGCCAACCTTCCCATTCGCCTCGGGGGTAGGAAAGACTTTTTTTTCTGTTCGGTTACTCATTAATGCCTCTCGTACTTCCCCGTCATTAAAGAGAATATGGTGAGCAAGTCTTGACTGTAATTTATGCAGAGGTCTGGCTACCCTGGAGTTTAGCCTCCCCTTAGCTTCAGTATTCGCCAGAGGGTGGAGTGATTACAATGGTCCCAGATGCCAGCAATTCCTTGGGAGACCCGTGACTCTCTGCAGCTGACCTGGGTGGGGCTTCCTTTAAGCCCGTGTTGTCCTCCATTCTATAGGACAAGCCCATTTTAATCCTTTCAGTCTCTCTGGCACAAAGCCTGCCCAAGCGTGGTGCCATCTGCAAACGGAATGCATAGCTTTCACGTACGGAGCACATGCTTTTGGGAGGGGTCAGGGTTTTGTTTAATTCTTACCATACCGGACTACAACTCCATTCCTTTCTCTCCCATTCAAGATAAGAGTGTGCTGGGATATGAATGAGAAAAGATTAATGGTAAATTTGAGTGGGCTCTTAATCACATAAAAAAAAAACAAGATAGTTCACTTGCCAATTTGGGAGTCTTATTATTAAAATATGACTTAAGAATCCACCTATGGGATATTGAGTTGGGAGTCACTGTGCCAGCCTCTGGCAAGGTTAACACAAAGTCATTGTGACTTGCTGGGCTTTCAGTAAAAACACTCTGTTTCAAATGAAGCCCCACTGGCACCACACCTACTCAGTGTCTACGTCAAACTGGACTATCTTTGAAGGTTAGGCCTCGGAATAGGTACCCTTATTAAAGTATTTTTTTCAAGAGTGCACACAAATTAATTAATATCACTGTGATACTTTTATACAAGTGTCTCATTCTGTCTTGATCCACCTCATTGCAAGAAGTAATTTAATAAAGAAGATAATTAGGGCAGGTCCTTATCCAACCTGACGTATCTTAAAGAGAAGAGGTGTGAACATAAAAAGATAGCAGGGCTGATGAGAAGCCAAGGACAATGGCATGGGGTTTTGATCCTACTTCATGTTCCAGCTTGGTGGGAGCCTAGCCAGTTTGGACGTTCACCTTCCTAGACATGGACGGAGGGGGGAGGACCTTGGACTTTCCACAGGGCAGGGAACCCTGACTGCTCTTTGGACTGGAGAGGGAGGGGGAGAGGCGTGGGGAGGGGAGAAGGGTGGGAGGAGGGGGAGGGAAATGGGAGGCTGGGAGGAGGCAGAAACTTTTTTTTTCCTTTTCTCAATTAAAAAAAAAAAAAGAGAGATAGCAGGGTTAAAGCCTGCAGAGAAAGGACCACTGGAGACATAGATAAGGAAGTTTAACAAGCCACTGTCTGACTCTGTTTCCACCTCGATCTTAGCCTAACCCAGAAGTGTAAGAAAATTAATTTCTCCTCTTTAAAGCTACCCAGACTACTGATACTTTGTTATGGCAGCCCCAGCTAACTAATACAAAATTCAAAGATCAATACAAGCTTAAGATTCGATAACATTTTTCAAGGGAAAACGTAAAGGCCCTTTTACTTATTCTCAGAGTCTGATAGCCAAGGGAGGGAGGGGAAAGCTAGCTGCCTAGGATCAGAATGGTAACCTGGTGGAAGACAGGGAGAGCAGCCCTCTTCATTCCTGTCCAGCAGAGCCACCGTCCACCTGAGAGGACAGGACTCCTGGTCTTTGGTAATAAAGGTGAAGATTAGTGCGATGATCATAGACCATGTCTTCGCTGACCTGAATGTGGCCCTGCATATCTCCTCACTCTATATTTCAAAACTCTAGTCACCCCAAACCTCAGGATGCTTCTGGGTTTGGACACAGGGCCCTTAAAGAGGCAACTACGGTAGTGAGGTCTGAGGGCGGGCTTCAGTTTAATGCCTGGCAGCCTTTAAAAGATGGGGGCTGAATATAAAAACACATACAGTGGAGGAACTATAAAAACAGAGAAGGAAGATGGCCAGCAGCAAGTCAGAGGCAGAGATCTTGGCACCTCTAGCTTCCAGAACCGCAAGAAAGCAAGTGTCTGCTATCTCAATCACCTAGTTTCATTGTGAGGTTTGTTTTTCTGCCCAGGGCTGCAAAGGTCCTAGCCATGTGCTCTGCCATTTGTTCCCAACCCCTAGTCTGAGGTATTCAGTCATGGTAGTGTTGGAAAATTAAGGTTCCTTGTCTGGCTCAGACTTACCACTGCTCCTGATTGTCTTTATGGAGCGTGGATGACGGCCTAGAAGTAAGAAGTCAGACTTACCACTGCTGTTGATGGTGAATGACTGCCTAGACGGAAGAAGTGTTTTTCTTTAGAAGTACAATACACAAGGCTGGAAGATTTGCTAGCAAGTGTGACCTGTCTGGGTCCACAGCGCAAAGTAGACCATAACAAAATTAAGGCCAGCATTAGGCTGCAGACACAACAAACCAGAACTTATTTCGGGTATGGATGGAAGAGAAATGCTGCCATTTGTGGAACTGTTCAGAGGTATGACTTAGCTTGTGATGAGAGGACCCTGGAGGTAGGAACAGGGAGATGTCTTCTAGAGATATACACTGTAGAAAGGGGTGCTCTGCTTGGCCACAGGGGATAAACCGTATGTGAGAGCTGTAAGTAACGGGGAGAAATAGTGGGTCTCTAAGAACTAATTATGTAAAGATAGGCTGCTTGTCTGAGTAGCTACTTAGTGTCTCACAGTGGTCTCCTTAAGTCCAGGTTGGAATGGGGATTTTGATAGACACGTGGCTGGTTTCTTCCCTGAAGACCCTTGTTTGTTTGACACAAGGTCTCACTGTGTAGCCTGCCTCTGTCTTGAATGTTGGGATTAAAGGCGTGCAACACCATGGCCTGCACTTCCTTGGGGATTCTAAGGAGGGCTGTGTACAGTCTCAGTAAGATACCTCACTCAGGACAGGAATGACGTTACTGTAGAAATGGTAAGACGTAAAAAGCCATCAGAATGGTGACGACATCTGAGTGGCGACCGAAGGAGAAAACGGGTCAGAGGGGTGGCTAGTCAGGTAAAAGTGTTTGCCTTGGGAGTCTGACACTTAAACAATTCCTAGAATCCACTCATGCGAGAAAGCCAGAGGCAGGGGCACACATCTGCAACCAGAGCATCCCTAACAGAGAGATGAGAGATAGTGACAGAAGACGGAGCAGCTCTTGGCCTGCAGCCTGGAAGACACAGCAGGGTGGGAGCAGCAGTAGAGACTCTGCCTTCACAAGGTGGAACGGAAGAACAGGCTGCTAAAGTTGTCCTGTGACCCCCACATGAGTTCTATGGCCTGTGTTTGCCTGTACTCACACACACTCTCTCTAATTGGTTAAGAGCACTTCCTGCTCTTGCAGGAGCCCTAAAGGTTGCCACTCACAACTGTTTAGAATTCCAGTTCCTGAGGATCTCACTCTGTTTTCTGGTTTTAGTGAGCATGCTCACACTTAGGGCACACACACAGACACACACACACACATACGGGTGGGGCATGAACATGCATACACATAATTAATTTAAAAAAAAAGCTTAAATTTTAAATAAAAACAGCGATGCCCTTTCCTGGCACAATCAGGAGTTAATCACTTCCTCTGAGAACATCCTGACCAGGAATGTAAGTGGGATGAAATTCAGTCGTGAAAGGAGACTACTAGCTCAAGAATTTCTGTTTTTATGGGCTATCATTTACTTTATTTATTTTTCTTTTGAGACAGGGTTTCTCTGTGCAGCCCTGGCTGTCCTAAAACTCACTCTGCCCACTTTGTATTCTGTAGACCAAGCTGTCTTTGAACTCAGAGATCCTCTGAGTTCTGGGATTAAAAATATGACCCACCATTACCTGGTTTTATCATTATAATTTTGAAATTGCCTGCTCAATAAAAGACAACTGCCCCCTCTTGTTAAAACAATCTCCTTCATTGCTGGTGGGAGTGCAAGCTGGTATACCCCTTTGGATATCAGTGTGGCGATTTTTCAGAAAATTAGAAAACAACCTTCCTCATGACCCAGCAATAGCACTTTTGGGTATATATCCAAAGGAGGCTCAATTGTGCCACAAGGACATGTGCTCAACTATGTTCATAGCAGCATTGTATGTCATTGCCAGAACCTGGAAACAACGTAAATTCCCATCTACCGAAGAATGATTAAGGAAAATGTGGTACATTTACACAATGGAGTAATACACAGCAGAAAATAAATAACGACATCTTGAAATTTGCAGGCAAATGGATAGAGCTAGAAAACATCATTTTGAGTGAGGTAACCAGACCCAGAAAGACAATTATCATATGTACTCACTCATAAGTGGTTTTTAAACATAAAGCAAAGAAAACCAGCCTACAAATCACAATTCCAGAGAACCTAGACAACAGTGAGGACACTAGGAGAGACTTACATAGATCTAATCTACAAGGGAAGCAGAAAGTAGAAAAAGACAAGATCTCCTGAGTAAATTGGGAGCATGGGGACCTTGGGAGAGGGTTGAAGAGGAGCGGAGAGGAAGGAAGGGGAGCAGAGAAAAATGTAGAGTTCAATAAAAATCAATATATACACATATATGTATATATAAAACAAACTCCTTCCTCTTTGCCTGGAACATATGGGCCTATAAACTGCGCTTTGAGTTCTGAAGGGCTCAGTCTGATGCTCCAGTGTCACCAGCATAAAGATGTTTAATTTTGGACAAAATGTTTCAAACGTTCACTTTTCAGCAAGATGTCACGAGATTTGGATCTGGATCTGTTCTCTCCCTGTCTCCTAGGAGTTCAGGTGCATCCCTTGTTCATGCATATAAGAGTCATGATGATAGACAGGTAAGCCTGTTTGGGGCGGAGTGTGAGGTGAGAGCTCCACTGTTTGTTTATCATAGGGATTGTTGCTTCCCCCCCACCCACCCCAGGGCCCAACTTCCGGTCACCCTCTTGTTCTCGGGTTTCTTAGTTCACCAGCCTCCATTTCCGCACCTCTCAGAAGCCAGGAATAGGATGCTGAGTGTGTGTGCGTGCGTGTGTGTATGTGTGCCAGAAGCCATTCTTAGATGATGCTCCTCAGGTGTAGTCCACTTCAGTTTTTTTTTCTTTTGTTGTTGTTTTGAAGCAGGGTCCCTGTTGGCTTAGCGTGAATCTGTCTCTCGCTCCTTCTGAGATAGATAATAGTGTGACTGACATCTTAATGTAGCTTCCAGGAAGGGAACTCAGGTCCCCATGTTTGTATAGTTAGTACTCTGCCATCTGAGCTCTCTCCCCATCCTTTCCTTGACTTTTGTAGGAAGCGAATGCTATAAATAATAAAAGCAAATATTGCATAGCAAATATTTGTTGTTACTTGTTAAGGACATTCAAAGGACATTCAGGACGAAAGAAAATTACGCGTAGAGCTGGACAGATGGTTGATCAATGCTGACTTCTCAGAAAGGAAGGGGTGGGGACACAACCTCCCACCACAGTAATTTCCCTGCTGTGAAAGAGCAGGGGTTCTAATTTGCTTTCTATTGCTGTGATTTAAAAAAAAAAAAAGACCAAAAGCAACTTGAGGATAAGGTTTATTTAGTTTACACATCTGATCACAGTCAATCCTGACGGGAAGTCAGAGCAGGAACTCAAGTCGGAACCTGAAGTAGGAGCTGAGGCAGAGGCCACGGTGGAAGCTGCTTACTGGTTTACTCCTCATGGCTTGCTTGGCCTGTTTTCTTATACAACCCAGGATGGCCTGCCCAGGGCTGGCACCATAGCAATCAATAATCAGAATGTGTCTCCACAGACTTGCCTACAGGCTAACCTAATGGGAGTGTTTTTCTCAATTTAGGTTCTTCCCAGATGGTCACAACTCACTTCAGGTTATTAAAAAGCACATTAGGTAAAGGGAAACATAGAGGCCTCGGGGCCAGAAACTCACCCGGCATTATCCCCTGTCCTTTCACTAGCCTAGGGAGTGCCAGTCTTTGAGTCTGATGCTGCATCCGGTCAGAATGGGTGGATATCTGGATGGTTTTAGGTCATTCGTGCACTGGACAGTTTATGTTTAATCTAGGAGAAATCTAGGCAGTTCTTTTCTGTGATTTAGGGCAGATACAAAAAAAGAACAAGTTCAGGACAAAGTCCTTCGAGATGGAGGAGGAAAAGAGCCGTAGCTCAAGATCTTTTCCAGCTCAACTTTCAGCTCTTCTCCATGTTAGATTTTTACCTCACTGACTCCTCCAATTCTGGATGCCTATCCCTTTCTCTGAAACCGCCCAAATCCAACAAAAATGCAACAGCAATTAAAATACACCCCCCCACACACACACACACTTGCACACTCCAAACATAAGGAAAACAGGTCGTTCTGCGTCCTAGGTCTCGCGCCCTTTTCTGGAGCATTCTAACGACAAAAATTCCAGGTTGCTGCGGGGGAAGGGGGGGGGGGTTGCCCTTCTGCAAAGAAATCTTATTGCTAATGTTGCGGTCTCGCGCCACCTTTCCAAACAGAGCAAATGAACTGCGGATAAAAATGCATCGCAGCAGAAGCTCCTCAATCACATTCCAGAGAGGCCTGCGGGGGTCGGGTGACTCAAGCTCACGGGGACGAGCCGGGAGCGCTCCCGACTTTCCTGGAACCCAAATGTCCTAGGATTCACCTTCCCCGCCACTGCCGGTCTCTCTCCCGGACCCAGATCAGCCCTCCCTTGGTTCCCGGAGCCCAGGGGGATCGCGGGTTCCACAGCCCCTCACTGGTGCCCAGGACAGCGCACCTGTGTGCTCCTGGCCCCGGTCGCCTCCCGTTGCGCACGGGCGCAGCTCCCCGGGGCTCCGCTAGGGGTCTCTCTCGGGTGGCGAGCCGGGTGGGCGGGATCAGCTGACTCTCCGGCTGCGAGCCCCGCCGCCGCGCTCCAGCTCTGTCAGTTTCCTCGGCGGCGGGAGGCGAGAGCACCGCGAGCGCTGGGGCTCTCGGAGACGGCGGCGGCGACGCGGACCCAGCCAGGGCGCGGCGGATCTCCCATTCGCACACAGAGCACACGGTGCTCCAAGCCGGATCACGATGCTGCCCAGCTTGGCACTGCTCCTGCTGGCCGCCTGGACGGTTCGGGCGCTGGAGGTGGGTGCCGCGCCTTGGGAAAGAGACGGGGGAGGCGGGCGCCGGGAGAATCTGATCCTTCTCACCACGGAGCTTGATTCGGGAGAGGCGGGGGACAGTCACGGCTATCCCGCTCTCCGCCGCCCCCGCCTGCGGGTACCTTGCGCATCGGCGTCTCTGGCCCAGCCCTACCCGGGGACGCGCTACCCGACCGGTGGAGAGGGAGTGGGTGAGGCGCGGGGCTCCCCATATCCGCGCCAGCCCCGGTGAGGGTGAGGGGCCGAGCCCGAGCTCAGACCCTGACTCCTCCCTGCCTCGGGAGCCGGTCTCGGGGAGGCGAGAGACACCCAGTTAGTGGGGGGAAGGGGACACGTGTGGAAAACTGAAAGTGCAGAGTCTCTGATTCCGGTACCCCACGAGGAAATTGCCACCCTTCCCCTTCCCTGGAGTCCTGGTGTGGAATGGGGACAGCTCTGGACGCCGGGGTGCTCCTGGCTTCCCTTTCCTTCCCACCCCCGCCCGACTTCGCTGCGAAGCTGGGCTTTGCTCCTGGCGGCCGCGGGCGGAGGCTGTGCCTGCGCAGCGACCCTCTCCGGAGCGGCGCGGGGTCGCTCACCGCCGCCGTCCTCAGGCAAACTTTGTGCTTTTCCGTCTCTCCCTTTTGTGTTAAGTTGCAAGTGCTGGGAGGGCTCGGAAAGCTGCGGCCACCAGGCACCGTCCTTCAGACTGGACGTCCCGGCCTCTCCGTTGCGCCTCCCGTTTCTCCCAGAGACCGAGAAGGTCCCCGGGAACAAAAGCCGCGACACCCCGCCCTCGCCGTCCAGGACGCGGTGGAGGAGCCCTGGTAGTTTGTGCGCCACCGCGGCTCCCTTCCCCGTGCTGCGCGTCTGTCCCCGAGGGCCTGGGGGTTGCTACTGGGGCCCCGCGGTCTCCCACCCCCGCATCACCACCGCCTAGTGCCAATCCAGTGCGGGGCTGCAAAGTCCTCGCAGAGAGAGGGAGAAAAAGAGAGACCAGAGTGAGGCGTGTGTCTGGAAAGGGCAGTGCCGGGTGGTGGGGAGGCTGAGGCTCCCTGGGCATCAAAGGAGGCGTTTGTCTGATTAAGGTGCGGCCTCCTCAGGGCAGTTCTGGGGACTCTAGCTTAGTCACCCCGGGGGGGTGCAGGATGCTAGGGAGGGTCCTCAGGGTCTTTTTTGAAAAAGGTACAGATAAAAGGCTTGAGTAGAGTGAAGATTAAGACGGAGAAGATGGCGCCTCTGCAGTGCAGCAAAGAAAAGCTGTGTGGAGGCTGCAGCCTGTGAAATCCACCCACCACTAGGTGTATAACAAGTCTTCCCCATTCATCCAACTCTCCAACATCCAGCAAAAGGGCTGTTTTTCTTTTTATCCAAAGATGCCTAGAAGTTGTTTGCGTGGCAGCTGGTTGTATTTCGCATCGTTTGTTCCCTTTTCAGCATCTGTGCATTTGCAAGGTCCCTTCCCCACCAGACTCACCCTTTCCCCCACCTCATAGTAATTTTCCAAAATAGCAATTTCCGGATGAGTGCTTTCCTGTAATTCCGTGGGGACTGCCCAGGCTATCACACTAGGACGGTTTTTATTTATTTATTTATTTTTAGTCCTTAATTTACAAGGTCATTGAACTTCCCCCCCTCCCCAATTTTTTTTTCCCCACAAGTGGCCCCAGGATCTGGAAATCACCTCAGGTTGGTTAAAACAGGTCTTTTAGGAGTCTTAAGGATTTAGTGTTCCATTTTTTTAAAGGCTGTTTAATCAAGGAAATTCTGATTTCTCTGATGACCTAAAATTATAATTGTATTATCGCTCAGTTTTTCAAATTATCTTACTATATAAAGACACAATTAAGTAATTAAAAGCATAACTGTAATTTTTGAAGCTCATGTTAAAACAAATATTTATTTTTCTTGAGCATTTTTTTTTAAACTTGTGTAAAGAGAGTCAGGGTTTAGGCCAAGATGAAGAGATTTTTTTTTTTTTTGGTTTATGCAATTGCATATCCATTTTCTGCCAACCATTTGGAGATTATCCTGTGGTTATTGTCACCTTTAAAGGGTGAATGTGAGAATCACATCAGTACATTTTTTGTGAGTCATTGGAAGGATAGGTAATTCACACTAATGAGGCGTGACAGGGCCTTGCACAGCTCCCCGTCCACCGAAGCTACTGAAGGACGAGTTGGCTGCCTTTTGTAAATCACAGAAAATAGGTCTGCTGCAGGTGGCTCTGAAATAGAATCAAAGTGAACGAGGGCCGTGATGATGGAGCCTCCTCTTCCCGGGAACCCTCAGTCCCTGGTTTGACATCTTTTCCTGGTCACGTGGTTAAGAAACTGTGATGGACACACACCCTTGTTTGCTTGCTTGTTCAGCTCTGTTCTCCTGGAAGTTTTGTTTTCTTGTGTGGAGCTGATAACTACCCACTCGCCTTGGTCGTGGTGGTTTCTTCAGTCTGGAGACCTGCTGAGTAGTGTGCCGCTCTGAGGTGGAAGCCTGCACCCACAGCAGTGAGGCTGAGATTTGATAGGCCTCCACCAGGAGTCAGCGGCTCCTGCTTGTCAGTGGGAAGCCATGATTACTGACTGGCTATAAGCTCTTCTTCGCCCCAAGCGATAGCACCCCCCCATGACACTGGCAAGACCCTTAGTCCTGCAGACTGTTAGAAGACGGAACTGAAGAAAGGAAGAGCTGTACACAAGATGAGACTGATTCAAAGTAAACAGGGAAAAAAAAATGGCATCAGTCGGGTCCCGATTTGAAGGAAGGGAAGTGACTTTGTGGTTAACGGTCTCTCTTACTGCTAGAGGGCTCCTGTTTTAAGTTTACTGTTTCTGGCACATCAACCTTGTGCATTTATTTGATAATGAGGATTATTATCAGTAATCCTTCACACAGAAGTGAATCAAGAAGTGCTTAATAAAATAATGTACATTACTTCTGCAAAAGCGGTTGCTGTTTTAAGATTTCCTTTGCATCTTTCATTAATAAATTTCTTTTATACTCTCTGCCCTTTATGTCAGGCTATGCAAAGTGGACCTGCA
Source organism: Alexandromys fortis (assembly GCF_014885135.2). Classification (NCBI taxonomy): domain Eukaryota; kingdom Metazoa; phylum Chordata; class Mammalia; order Rodentia; family Cricetidae; genus Alexandromys; species Alexandromys fortis. Next base: position 14,901,290 of record NW_026067912.1, on the reverse strand, counting down.
CGAATACACTTTAAATCTCAAGTTTCCAGAATGTAATGTTAATTTGACTGTTTCTGCTTTGTTACTCACCTCCACTGGGTACTGAAGTATGTAGGGCGAATAAAACATGCCCATAATTATGAAATAGGAATGTTATATGCAAAAAAAAAGAAAAGAAAAAGAAAGTACAAATTAAGGGGGGGGGAGTACCCATTAAGTGGTGTACTGAGAGTGTGGTACAGGATGAATACCTATAGCTAAAAAGATTATAGGGGTGATAGAATTGGATAGTCCTGGGGCATTTCCTCATTTCCTGCTTGTAAGTTCCCAGCCAGGTTTGTGGCCCAGGCCTGGGGAAGGAAGGTTAAGTATTCGCGTGGCCCGTATTTGTTCACATACAAACACCAGCGTGTGTGCAGGGCCTTTGTCTTATCTGTGTTCTTTGAGCTTGCTCCAGAGCCAGGCACAGATAAGGCTTTGCATAATGAAAGAAAGAACAAGTGTGGAATTCGGTTCGATTCACCGTCTTATCTATTTATTAGGGGAAATTTTATTGTTTTATTTTTAGGCCAAATCCTGTCTCAGCTCTGACCATCTTTTATATAAACCCCAACTGTCTTTTTCTTCACGGAGCTTCCGTTCTTCTGGGGAGACGGAAAATAAACAGAAGCTGTGACAGCTATAGGTTGGACTCTGGAGCTGGGTGGAGAATCAGAAACAAGGAGGGAGGTCATGGCTAAAAGCAGACCAAGACCTCAGCACCACGCTAATCAGTCCAGTAAATGATAACAGGGCGCCTCCCTCTGCAGCAACGAGCAGCAGCAAAGGACGAATCAACTTCTTAAAGAGGTTTCTATAAGGAATATGGTTTTGTTAACCATGACTTCCCAACCTTGTTTGCATGGCAGACCCATGGAAGTTTTCATGTTTTGTTTGTTTTTGTTTTTTTGTTATTTTTTTTGTTTGTTTTTCTGTGTTTGTGCCTGTGTTGGGATCAAATTTGGAGACTTAAGCAAGATGGACAACTACTCTACCACTGAACTACATCCCATCCCAAGGAATCACAAATAAAACAAAACAATAAACAAAAACTCAAGCGTGTTGCCAGGGTTCTACCTGCTGCATCAAATAGAAATCCCTGAGAGAAAAAAATCCATTAAGAAAAAAAGAAAGAAAGAAAGAAAGAAAGAAAGAAAGAAAGAAAGAAAGAAGGGAGGGAGGGAGGGAGGGAGGGAGGGAGGGAGGGAGGGAGGGAGGAAGGAAGGAAGGAAGGAAGGAAGGAAGGAAGGAAGGAAGGAAGGAAGGAAGGAAGGAAGGAAGGAAGAAAGAAAGGAAAGAAAATCTCTGGGCAATTTTAAAATAGAAGCAGGGATTTGGGGACCAGTTGCAGATGGACCATTTTGAACCACGTTCAAGCTTCATTAGGCTGTTCTGCAAACAAAGATGCCAAGTAATGCCATGGAGGCCAGGGTGTGCAAGAAGCAGGGAGAAGGGCAGAGGAAGCCCAGGGCATGTTTCCATCCTGTTCCTCTCTCCTCAGAGCTGTTACATCTTGACATTACCTATGTAGCCAAGACTATGATCACATCCCACTCCCTGGTCTAGATGACCTTGTGGTCCAGGAGGGTGCGCTCGCCACATAGCACACACCTGCATTTGTGAAGGCCTGGCCAGCAGCCAGTGCTCTGTTTTCAGTTTCCAAACCCTAACCTGATTGAGGTCTTTGGTTTTCATTCTGTTGTTTTTTTGTTTACTTGACGGTGACATCTTTTCCTTTTCATAGTGGGATCCTAGACACAAACCGTGGAATGAGGATTGATAATAAATACTGTCTTTTGCAAGCGCTCGTGAACACTGTAACCTTCTGCAGCATAACGTTTTGTGTCCCACTCTCACGAGTGGGTGGGAGGGAGATGGCAGGCTGACAAGGCTAAGGGAGGGAATGAGCATGCTCCCTGAATGAGAAGCAAGTGTAAGCAATTACCTGTATTGTATTTCAGACTCTGTGGAGACGCTCCTGAAGGGGAATGTTACATAGCTCTTTCCTTAATTTAACATGGATTGCTTTGGGAAGAGACTATTTATCATGGAAAAAAAAAACCCAATGTTCGGTAATTTTTTTTCTTCAGATTGTTTCATCCAGTAGGTGTGACTGACACCACCTTTGAGATCAGAATTCACCCAATGTTGGACTAGAATGTCTGCTGCAGTAACTTATTTTAAAACAGATCTTTAAAAAATTATTTATTTGTTTGTTTAATTTGCTTATTTTGCTACTAGTTTTTGAAGAAGCGATATGCCATGGAATACAGAAGAGGTTACAGAGAACTTGGGTTCATAGACATTTAGTCCTAGCTGCAGTACTGGGCAAGGAAGATATTTTATTTAGATTTATTTTGCTTGGTTACTTTTTTATTTTTTGAGATGGGGATCTGTGCTGGCTGGTTTCTGTGGATTTGACACAAACTAGAGTTATCTGGGGGAGGCTGTCCCTCCATTGAGAATTGTCTCTATCAGATTGGCCAGGAGGCAAGTCTGTGGTGGGGCACTTTCTTGATTTATGATTGATGTGGGAGGGCCCAGCCAACCATGGGTGGTGCTGCTCCTGAGCACCAAGGTAGTCCTTGGGTATATGCAAACTGTGGAGCGGGAGCTACTGTAGAGCGCTTCTCCATGGCCTCTGTTTTGGTTCCACCTCCTGGTTCCTACTTGAGCTCCTGTTCTTGGCTGCCCTTGATGATGGGTGGTCATGTGTGTGATGTCGTAAACTCTTTCCTCTGCAAGTTGCTTTTGGTCATAGTTTTATCACAGGAACAGAATCCAAGTTAGGGCAGGTTCCACTGTGTTGCTGAAACTGACCTTGAACTCCTTGCTTCCAGTGATCCTCCTGCCTCAGCCTCCTGAGTGGCTAGACTACAGATTCCTACCACTGTGCCTCTGTGTGGCTATTCTTTCAAGAGGTGTACAGTAGAGATTGAGCTAGAATTAGTGTATATCATAAAATAAGAAAGCAGAGAGTGCTTTAAAATTTTGTTTGTATTATCATTTTAAAATTGTGTGTGTGTGTGTGTGTGTGTGTGTGTGTGTGTGTGTGTGTGTGGACTATGTGCACACGAGTGCAGTTACCTATGGAGACTACAGACCTTGAATCTCTCTGGGGTTACAGGTGGGTGTGAGCCAACTGAAATTCAGATCTGATGGAAGAACAGAAATACTCTTAACCCCTGACCCGTCACTCTAGGCCCCCAAGAAGATAGATTTTTTTTTAAAGCCTATCTCTTCTGTGGAAAGAACTGGAGTGAACATTTGGAATTGTGATGTCGGATGGATGCTAGGCTAGTCGTGGTGAACCGTGGAGTGTTTCTCGGATGCATAGGAAGGGTAACACTTCACATCGCTTTCTGTTGCTGCAACACAATACCTCAGGCATTGTGTTTCCTCAAAAGAGGAAAGGTTACCTTGGCTTGCAGTTTGGGAGGTTTCAGTCCATGATTGGCTGACAACACACATCTGGGCCTGTTGTGAGGCAACAGACGATGGCCGAGAATGAGTGATGGACCCAGCTGCTCCTGTCATGCTGGTCTGCTTGGAAACAAGCAGGAAAAGAGAGACCAGCCCCAGGGTCCTCTTCAAGGGTATGCCTCCAGTGACCTAAACATTTCCGAGAAGTTCCTGCCTCTTAAATGTCCCACTACCTCATGACAGTGGCCCTCTGAAGACTAAGCTTTTAGCCCTGGCCTTTGGGTCATATTTATGATTGAAACTTTAGCAGATGTGGCTCCGGAGACCAAATGGGAGCCAGGTTGCTTGAGCATTCTGGGGCCTGTCTCCCTGGGATATTGGCTATGGTTAAATTGCTGTGCTTTTGTAAATGTGGATAGTAGTTATTTATCATTGCTGAGGGTTAAATTGTTTCATGTATAATATGCTTAAGTGGATAAATTAATGTATGTTAATATGTAGCTTGATGTACCATCATAACTAAGTGTTGCTGCTTTCATTGAACGGTAGAAAATGAATATATTTTTCTCATCCATAGTTACAGGAAGCTAAAATAGTTTTCGTGTTATTTTATTTATTAGAGCAATTAACTTACTTGTCTAATTAAGCATAAGAGGAAGCTGATAGTTCTCTACAAGAATCAATGAGTGTACCCAAATGTGGCACATGCCTGTAATCCCAGCTCTGAGGAAACAATGAGAGAACGAGAGAGATTGACAGGTCCAAGCAAGCTTGGGCTACATAGCAAGACTGTGTCAACAAAATTTCAAAAAATTGATTCTACTCTGAAACAGCATAGGTATGTTTTTTTTAACATGTTATAAAATACTATTTATTACATATGTGATTTTATATCTTGGTTGGATTTTTTAAAATATTAGAATAATTCATGTTATCCTCATTGAAGAATTTAAGCAGTATAGAATTATGCTGGGTTTATAAAAATGGAAAATGCTCATTTTTAATGCTGTGCATGCTAGCATCCTTCTGTGTGTTTAATATTGAGTCAGTTATGCACTGGCTTGATTATTAATGCAGTTATTAACTGGACGTCTTTGGGTATGTGAGGAGCTGTGGACAGGCTTAGCTTAGTCTTCAACTAAGTCTTCTCTATAACAATGAATAATCAGGCTTTGTCATTGGAGCAGAAGTAGAAGATTCAAGTGCCAGCCAAAGATAGTTGGTCCTAGCATGGACAGCTCAATCAGCCTCCATTCAAGACAGGACACGAAGACAGGCTTCCTGTCAGGAAAAGCCGTCTCAAATGAGTTTATATAACTGTTACATTGGGGCTATCACGTCCTTAAAAATTAACTATAATCTGTGACTCAAACACACGTTGTAATATTAGCAGCTTTGCCCATGTGCTGCCAGTTCTGCTCTCTGTCAAAATTAGGCTAATGATATTTGAAACTTTTAGTACCTAAATCTGAGGGTTCTGTGGTTAGATTATGTGTGCCAACAACATGGAAGGAGCAAGAAGCAAAGACCTTAGGAGTCCAGATGAGTTCTTATTGTCCAGCCATGTATTTAGTATTTGGTATTTGGTTTAGTATTTGGATAGAGGTTGCTCCTACCTGGAACTACAGAGTCCACATTTACTTCTCGCCTTACTTAGAGTAGTTACAGGGAGAAAGGAGAGAAGGTCTCAGAACCTTGGGTGTAGGGTCAGTGAGCACATATAAGAAATGAGTACATGTAACACATTAGAGACGGTTTTGTAGACCGTGCGTGACTCCTGAACTGAGTACGGCAATGGACATGGAACTTGAATCTCCTTCTTTTCAGATGGGCTGTTTTTTGCTTCTCTAGTTCAAAAGATATTTCAGATTAAAAAATTTAACTCTGCAACTATGAAACATTACTTTTTTTGTGATTTCATGGTTATGAAATTGTTCTTTGTCTGGTTCTTTTACTCGGAGAATCAGATTTGTCCTGAGCTCTCGGCTTCTAGAGAGACACATACTGTCTTTATCTTCACTGGAAACAGCGCAACAGAGGCTTTCTAACTGATAGTGATAAATTACCCTTCAGCCTTAGAGGACACTTAGGAGAGGAAGAGATCCGTCAGAGAAAGTCATTTGTGTTAAGTGAAGAAATGTTTTATTGCTCTTGTTGCTTTGCTAAATTTCTAAGCTTTAATGACAGTCATATATCTTAACCCCGTGGAGACATTTCACAAGACAATAAACATCTGACGCTTAATCTTACCCTGGAGGTATATTTGTGTGTTTAAGATCCGCCCTTTCATCCTTTGTTACCAAAATCTCATTTGTCCAGGTTTGCTTTGTTTGCAAGCCTACTTTTTAAAAAATTAATTAAAATTAGAATTAATGTTTCATTAATACACATTCCTAGATGACTGAAAATTATTATTAAAGACATTGCAATGTGCATATTCATTGTGCACAGGACTGCCACATGAGTACATTTTCACATTTCATACATGTGTTACATGTGATTATATTCTTCCCTCCCTTCCCTTCCCCTCTCTCCCCTTCCTGTCCCCTCTGCTCCTTCCTCCCAGTTCCCTTTTCCCAGTTAGCTTCCTTGGTCCCCCCCCAGGCAGTTTCACTTCCTCTTTTGCACTTGTTTTTAACACAGCCAGAAGCTCTGGGAACCGCATAGCAGGAGAAAGCATACAAAATTCTTCTTGCTGAAACTGGCCTAATTAACAGTATGATAGTTATTTCTATTTTCCTCTATTTTCTTGCAAACAGTATAATTTCATTCCTTATGACTGAAAAAAAAAAAACTCCATTGTGCATGTATACTACATTTTCCTTACCCATTCCTCTGTTGGACCCTGGGTTGGTTCTGTCGCTTAGTTATTGAGACCATTTCTGCAATAAACATTAATACGTCTGCATATATGTAATTGGCATTTTACAGTAACATTAATGAAGCAGTATAAATTTATTTTTGTTTTTGTTCTCTGTGCTTGGGTAGGTATTCTACCACTGAGCCATAGCCCTAGTCTGACAATTCGTTTTTAAAAGACTGGTGGTTACCAGGAGATGTGACCAGGCAGCGTGGCACACACCTTTAATCCCAGCACTCAGGAGTCAGAGGCAGATGGATCTCTGTGAGTTCGAGGCCAGCCTGATCTACAGATCAAGTTCCCAGACAGCCAGGGCTACACAGAGAAACCTTGTTTTGAAAAACCAAATCCAAAAGAAAAAAGAAAGAAAGAAAGAAAGAAAGAAAGAAAGAAAGAAAGAAAGAAAGAAAGAAAGAAAAGACTGCTGGTTAAGGTTAGAACCCAGTTCGATGAGTCTCGCCATGGTGGCTTCACAGCTGTGTGCCTCCTTGCTCCTCTTTCCCACTGGATTTCATTCTGAAGACAAAGTAGAATGGTGTTAGCGCTCAGGACTCGGTCCTTAATCCTTCCCTGCTCCTGTCATTGGATGAAGTTTCAAAGCACAATTACTTTTTTAAAAACAAATACATTCCTTACATCGTGTAGTATAGTTGATAGGCAAAGGTGATCAGGGTAGATAAACATAATTTCTCTGCAGTGTTTAAGTCATTCAATAAAGTCCTCATCTTCTTTTCTGAAATCTCAGCATTTTGGAGACTGAAACTACAGTTTCCCAAATGAAAAGCCCCATTTTATAGCAGATATTCCCCAGCCTGATGTTTAATCGCGAGTTTGGCGTGTCTAGAGCAAGTATAGTATTGCCTTTCCAGTATATTAGCTTGAGATGAAATGTTCTCCAGACTCTCCATAGAAATGTCCAAATCTGAAGATTAATTTTTGAGAATATTTCATTCTCAGATACTTTCATATTAAATTATGTAACTCCATTGAAAATTAAAATCCAGTTTTTGTAGAGAAGCTTCTGACTAAGCTTTCTTGCCCCGTATATTAGTTACTTTTTTGTTTTTGTGATAAAAATAATGGGACAAAAGCTATTTAAGGCAGAACCTTCCTCTCCCATTCTAGATATTAAACCCAGGGTCTCATGTGTGCCAGGAAAGTGTTCCCCAAACTGTTATATCCCCAGCCATAAAGAAAAGTTTTATTTGACTCATGGGTTTCGGGTACATATCCCCATGACCAGGAAGTCACGGTGGCAGGGATACGAAACCGATAGTCCCGTTACATCCTTAGTGAGGAAGCGGAGAGATAAATGCTGGTGCTCAGCTTTTTTCTTTTCATGCACGCTGCCATGGCAACCACGTAATGGTACCACCCGCATTCAGGATGGGTCTCCCTTAGCCTTTTAAACTCTCTGGAAGCACACCCCACAGACACACCCAGAGTCAAACTTCCTGGTGATTCTAAATCCAGTCAAGTAGACCATCCCGTTCAGAGAGCCTTGATGCACGTGGGTTTGTTGAGAAAAGAAAAATGCATTCTTTCATTGTCCACCAGGAAACAGCAAGCGGTGCACAGGAGGCTAGAGGTTTAGTAGGGAAAGACGAGGAGGAGAACTCTACCTGGAGATGCGTTGTGGGTTAATATTCTAGGTAGATTGTTTTGAGTGTGTCTGGCAAGATCACGACCCTGAGGTAAGCCGAGGTATCTGAACTGTCATTCACTATAATGTGAAGGAATGACTTCGAGCTGGGGTCTGCTCTGAGGCAATTAAATATTACAAATGAAAGTGGGGACTAGGGGAATATTAACATTGATCGTGCTCATACTGCTTTCTTTAATTGATTGTTAACACCAATGCCTTACATCCAGTACTACTAAATAGCCGATACATACCTTGGAGGAGTACTGTAGGTATTCTGCAGTGTAGCGATGAAGGATTGCCTGGTGAGGTGCGTGGTAGATGGGCCAGTGGGTGAAGTGACTTCTGCTCCAGAGTGAACTGAGTTCAGATGCCTAGAATCCGTGTAAAAGCGAGGCACATGGCACGTTTGTTTCTGTAACTCCCGTGCTGGGAAGGTGAAGACCGGAGGGTCCTGGTGATGTACTTGCCAGCCAGTCCAGCAGAAATGTAAGCCCCGGGGTCAGTGAGTGACTCTTTCAAAAACCAAGGTGGGCCAGCAGTTCTGGAAGAAGTTGACCTCTACGCAAGCATCCAGACAGGTCTAGTGCATGCTCTCACTCCACGCGGTTATATGCATTCTCATAAAAAATAATAAATGTATACAAGTTTGATCCTGTATAATACAGGCAGTTTCTCTTTATGTTTTAAAGATTCTGAGCAAGGATACTTTTCTAAAATTTCTATAAACGTTGTCAGTAACTTAATAATATCATGGTTCTTCAGGCAATGTAGCTGGGCTCTTCCCACTGAAGAAACACCCTCACCCCTTGAACTGAGGCAAGATTTTGCAGTGTTGGTTTGGTTGACCTCAAACTCACCATGTAGCTCAGGTGGGTCTGTATGATTCATTCTCTTGCCTCAGCCTCTTGAATCCTGAGTGAAAGATTTCTATACCCCAGTATTAAGCCTCTCCACTGACTTAGCCAATCAAACAGAGCCAAATTAAGATTAACAAATCCAGGTTTAATCTGAGCAAAGCATTCCCGGATGACCCCAGGGGAAGAAGAAAAACCCACAGAGAGAACCATGCCGTAGATTGGGGGGAGGGGGACTTGTCGTAAATTACCTGTGGGCGTGGTCTCGGGCATCTCCAGTGGAGGAGCCACCGATGGCAGTCTTTCTCAGGGGTGGGGTCTGGAAATTCTCAGGGGTTACTTACAGGCTTGGGCCACCAATCTTACAATGTATTCATCAGTCTTCCTCTTTATTATGATATTATCGGTTGAAAGTTTCTAGAAATGGCTGGGCGATGGTGGTGCACGCCTTTAATCCCAGCACTCGAGAGGCAGAGGCAGGCGGATCTCTGTGAGTTCGAGACCATCCTGGTCTACAGAGCTAGTTCCAGGACAGGCTCCAAAGCCACAGAGAAACCCTGTCTCGAAAAATAAACAAAAAAAGAAAGTTTCTAGAAACGATTTTGAGTAAGGTTTAGAAAGAAAATGCTGTATGCTGTATACTGCAATTACATTATGTGACCATCCAAGTGAAAATTACTTTGTCATTGTCAGCGTTTACTTTGGTGACTGTTTACTTGCTCATATTTTCCATTTGTTGCCTAGTAACTCCTAACTCAACAAGATGATTCAACATTGTGTGAATTCTGTTACTTGTATTTTCTAAAGAAATTGTACAAATTATACTTTCCTTGGCCAGGCAGTGGTGCCATGCACCTTTAATCCTAGCATTCAGAGGTAGGTTGACCTCTGGGTTCAAGGCCAGCCTGGTCTACAGAGCGAGTTTCAGGACAGCCAGGACCTCACAGAGAAACCCTGTCTTTAAAAGAGAAAAAGAAAGGGGTGGGGAATCAGAAAAGAAGTTGTACTTTCTAAAGGCTAAAAGCCATTGCTACTTAATTCCATTAAGTTGACAAGCATTGGAAATTTAATTGAGGTCATTATGATTAACCTTGTATCTTTTTCCTGTTTGTTCAATATTTTTATAAAATGTTTTTTTTAATAATTTATGTCAAGTGTTAAATCCTTTTTGCACCAAAGGTTTCAGGAAATTTAAGTTTTCTAAAAGTAAACTGAACCTTTTTTTTTTTTCCTGTCAGAGTCTCACTGTATAGTTCTGTTTGTCCTGAAACTCACCCTATAGACCAGGCTGGTCTCAAACTCACAGAGATCTGCCTGCCTCTGCCTCCTGAGTGCTGGGATTAAAGACACATGTTATAATGCCCAGCTAAATAAGAACTCTTGATGTGGAAGTGGCTTTACATTTTGCTGTTAGTTGAAGAACTACGAAGGGCCCTACTTGCAAGAGTGGTATTATTCAGCGAAGAACGAGAGGAAGGAATCCCTGAGGGAAGCCAGAATAATTTAACTATGGTTCAAACAGTGGAAGAGAAGCCTGCTGGCCGAAGATGGCCCACCACTGAGTAATTTATCAGCATGGCTGTCAGAGCTGCCCAGGACCAAGATAATGAAGGATGAAGCATCCTAGAGAGTATACTGGAACTCACTTACTTTTCAGATGCCCTTCTCTTGTTTAGTACATGTTCATTAGTGCTTGGAGAATTTTATGCACGAATACAGTGGTTTTTCCTTTTTGATCATAGTCACCACCCATTCCTCACCTAACTCCTCCTAGATCCATTCCCTTTCCTTCCCACCCCTCCAAATGTTTTGTTGTCCCTATACTCACGGACGTGGGGTCAGCCACTAGAGTGTGATCCACCTGCCAGGGGCCACACCCTTAAAGAAAACTGACTCTCCCTCTTCAGAAACCAGGAACCGGCAATAAATCCTCAGATGGAGTGAGTCCCTTCCCCTCCCCATTCATACCGGAATGTTGCCTGGCTTGATCATATGCAGTTCTTTCACAGACAACCACGCCTGCTATCTGTTAAGGTTGCAGTAGTCTTGCCATGTTTAGAAAACAGTTTTACCCTGATCCTTCATCACCTTTGGTTCTTAAAACCCTTACCCTCTCCCTCCCCTTCTGTAAAGGTCCCTGAGCCTTGGCGGTGAGCGAATGTGATAAAGATGTTCTATTTGTGGCCAAGCACTGTATCGGGATTTTAATAAAGAATGGAGATCAGAGTCCCCCTGTTTCATCGTATTTCTGTTGGAATGTTTCACTTTTGTGACCTGGGCTTAGGCTCAATTTTTCTGCTTGTGAATTTCCAAGGGTCATGTTGTAAGGACACAGATGGGAAGAATTCTTGAATGTGTTTCTCCTGTGTGTAGGTTTCTAGTTGTATTTCTTGATTTCATAAATAACTGATGAGATGTGGAAACATCAGTATCAATCTCTTTTCTGGAGAAGAACAGACATTTGATAAAATATTTCAAGGGTTAATTATCATATGTTAAATTATTTATAATTTTGAAGTAACCTGGCATGTTGACTCATTACTCATTAGCTCACTTATATCAGTTTGAACACATATTACCTAGTCCCAAGGCCCTGATTCTGTTGTCAGCAAAGGAGTACAGGTAAATGCTGGAGTTTTAATGGGATATTTGGGTTTGGAGGTCACATGTTCTATAACTACTCCAAATCCTCTTAGGGACTTTGAGCATCATTTTAGTGATGCTGACATCAACAGGAAGTGATGATCTTTTTATGACTAATTTGCTACTCAGTACTTTTCCTTCCTTGCTCACATTTTTTTAAAGAAATTGTTTATCCATGGACATGTACAAAATGGCTTGTGTTTCAGCAAGAGTCCTCACTGAAATCTCTGTGGTGCTGTATATGGAGAAGTAACATTCTGTACCTTGTTAACTCCACAGTCTAATGGAGAAGAAAGAATTAGCCATATTATGTCAAAAGTTGCAATAAAAGGATATCTAATGTCCTCACAGAGATCCCAGGACCCTTTTGAGAGAATTTCAAGGGTAAATGGAGCAGAGTGGGGTTCCCAGAGATGAAGAACAGCAAGGGGGCAAAAATTCCAAAGGAGAAACCATGGATATGTGGATGAAGAAACAGTAGGAGATTTAGGGTTTTGGGGACCTTTGAATTTGAACTTAATTTTCTGAACAACAGTGTACTTTTAATAGATTTAAAACAGAATTGGCTACTGAAGACTACTATTCAGCTAGGTTTAGGAGCTTTAATGAAAAATCTTGTCAATATCTTCTTAAGGTTGACCAGATTATGGCACCTAGCTGCAAGGGAGTCTGGTAAATCTGCTTTATTAGCCGAGCACACTACAGACACTACATTATTTTATTATTATTATTATTATTATTATTATTATTATTATTATTGATACAAGCTCTCTCTATGTAGTCTTGGCTGTCCTGAAACTCACCATGTAGGCCAATCTGGCCTTGAACTCATAGAGATCTTCTTGCCTCTGCCTCCTACATGCTAGAATTAAAGGTGTGCACCACCATCCTCAGCAGGCTTTATTCTTAAGGACAGGGGAGTCAAATATTTGGCAACAGGCTAATATTCTGCAATGTGGATAAAATATAGTATTGTAAAGGGAGTACAGGAAACTGAGAAGACTAATAAATGTTCTCAGCACAGATTCTCCATGAGCAATTAGTGGGGAGTTTTGGAATTTTCTCCCACTTTCCTTATCTGCTAGGTAATCACATCCAAAACCTTTGTGGAATGATAGAAGAGGAGGTGGGGAATGTTTTTCATTTGTACATGAACTCACCCAAGAGTGGGGCTGGCTGAATGCCGAGCATGTTCAGGTTCCTGGGGGATGCTTCCAACTAATATATTGTTTTAAAAAAAAATGTAATTTCAGTGGTTCTCAGAAGAAATGGCAGTGCGTTTTCCTTTCCCTGTTGGTAAACTGTCATTCATTTCATCTAAAGACTTAGTCATTGTTAAACATTTCTTGGAGAGGAGTAGCCGTGAAATATGCTTTGAGGTGTTTGAGAAAGGAGCCCAGCATTCAGAGCCTCGGCTGAACCAGATCTTGCCCATCTTGTTAAACCACTTCTCTGCCACTACAGAGTTCTTTACGTCTGCTGATACTTAACCTCTCTTACCCAGAGTGGGAAGATTTATGGACGAGGAGAAAAGAGACTTGAATGCATGTCTTGCATCGGTAGAAATGGGCCACCGGTTTATCATCCATTTGAATTGCATATCTACTTTCTAACCATCTCTATCATTTCAGCTATTTGTTTTTTTGTGTATGGGAGGGGTTGAGGCAGGGTTTCCCTGTGTAGCCCTGACTGTTCTGGAACTCGCTCTGTAGACCAGGCTGTCTTTGAACTCAGAGATCCACCCGCCTCTGCCTCCCGAGTGCTGGAATTAAAGGCGTGCACTGCTACCACCAGGCTTCATTTCAGTTAGTCTAAAAGTAGCCACATGAAGACAGGTACCTAGAAACTGGGGATGAAGTTGTGGGGGAAACCTAGAGTTTTAAGCGCACTTGCCATAACCGTCAGCATCAGGGAGTGCATGGAGGGTCTGCCATAAGCATTTGGTGTGCAGGTAAAAGTTTTCTTTAGAATATCTCAATGATTTGAAATACTGCACTTGGTTCTGTATTAAGTAAACCTTTAACACACTTCGTTGAAAGCTTGTCTTGTATTTTTTTAAGTTGTCTGGAGTTCATGGTTCTCTTACGTGCAGATGAACGCTGAAGGAGCCGGTGTAATCGTCCATTTAGGGCTCTTTTTAGGGTCTGTACTCGATGACTGAGCTCTGTCCTAGAGTCATGATGTGACATTTTTATTTTATTTATTATTTTGTTATTATTATTATACGGGTTCTCTGTTGTAGTCCTGTCTGTCCTGGAACTCAGTTTATAGATCAGGCTGGCCTTGAACTCAGAGATCTGTCTGCCTCTGCCTCCAGAGTGCTGGGGTTAAAGTCTTGGGACACTACTGCCCAGCTGTGCCATTAATTTTAGACATAGAGATGTAAGCTTTTGATTTGTTGCCTGTGTGCAAAATAGGAAAGCAGAAGCATGACTTTCAAACAACTCTTATTACAGATAGTATGGAAATAGAAGCTCCCAGTCCACCATGAGGAGCCAGGGATGGCATTGTTCCATGCCAGCACTCCCCTGGAGTCATTTTATCTCAACAGTTCTCTGGCCTGGACCTGACTCCGAGTTTGAACTGTCCAACAAATCTATCATAGGACTATTAAATCCTCTTTGAAATTTCAAGTAGCCGCATAAAAATAGAGGTCAGTGGTAGAGTGCATGTGCGATTCTATCACGAATACAGATTAATAATAGATGATAGATAGATGATAAATAGATGATTGCTCGGTAGACAATATAGATAGATAGATAGATAGATAGATAGATAGATAGATAGATAGATAGATAGATAATTTTTTCCTTATCAGGAAATCCAAAATATTCTTTCACCGTGTGACCCATATAAGGCTAATTATGAAATACCTTGCATTTTAAATATCATGTCTTTAAAGTCTTATCCATTGTGCATATTTTAATTCAGATCAGTCAAGTAGTTTCCATATTGGACAGTGGAGCCTATAAGACTGACCGTTCCTGCTGCCTTGCCAAAGAGCCTCATTGGAGATGGTGGAATCCATCAACCATCCCTAAGCCCCTTCATTTTTTTCAGATGAAGAAGACCAGATACAGGGTTGCTGCATCACTTAGAGTCACGTGACTATCTCCACCAGGAGCCCTCTTGTCGGACTTTGCTCTCTTTCATCACTCTTCCCCATTTTTAGGTCTGAAAACAGACGCTGAAAAGAAACCCCACACTAGCTCAGAATTGAGTATAATAGAGGAGTATTTATTTAGGGGTAGACTGACAGATCACAGCCCTCTGCTCGAACGGGAAACAGCAACTGAATCCCACAGCTGGAAGAGAGACTACATTCATGCTTTACATTGGCATTTATAGTGTAAGCGGCCTCACCCAAGTGGGCGGGTAACTTAAAGGCTACTGACCGAAGGATTTCCTACAGCATAGGTCTATATTGTTGTGTTCCTTAATCCATTAGGGATGCTGGATTGTTGCTTTTGGTTAAATATTGAGCCAGGTGTCTCAAGAACATTTGGTATACTCAGATAAAGGCACCATTTAGTCTGGAGGAAACTGTTTTGAGCAAGGTAGGTAGAATTTTGGTTGAAATGTCAGCTGCCTACTTTACAGGAAGGGAGATACGCTGTTACCATGTGAAATGTATTATATATTTGGGTATGTAAACATAAACTGATGAATTGTATTTAACTCTGTTTTTTTGGAAATGTCAGGGTTAAGGTTTCATATATATATGTCATATATTAATAAATATAAATACATAAATAAGTATATAAATATATAATATATATAATTCCTTCTGTTGGAAGGGTGTGTGTGTGAATGGGTGCATGCATGCCTGTGATCTTACTCTTCATACTCAGCTATACTTAAAGTATGATGCTTTCCGACAGGTTAAGTGCAGTGCAGTTCTGGCACGTAAAGTATTTCCAGAATGTAAGCCAATGTGGAAACTTACTGGCTTGGTATGGCAGGTCCAGGAAGGGGAGGCACAGTGTAATTCTGTGGAGTGCTCCTCCTTGCAAACTATTTGTTCTTTGGTGTGAAAACATGCTTGACGGGTGAACTTTCACAGCTGGGAGGTGCTTTTTCATCTTTCCTAAACCATTTATCAGCGTGGGTGTTGGAGATTGTGCAAGAGAGCCTTGAAGAGAGTTTACATTTATTCACGTGACTTAGTTCAGGGATCGTAGAGATTTAGAGTTAGAAGCTTTTCTGTTTGCGTGTTGGGACTAATTCTCTTCCTCCGTGGCCAGGATTTACCCGCAAAGGAATTTCCGACCTTTAAACATGTTTAGTTTATGTGTTTGCTTTATTTCCTGGTGCAAGTCATTAGATCTTGCCTATGGTGATTTATGTGGCTAGACTTAGAAGGTTCACGGCTTGTAGCAATCAGACAAAAACACAGTAGTATGAGTCTGTAATTCTAGCCAACGGCAGGAGGTTCAGGGCAAACAGGAAAAGAAAAAGAATAGAGGGTCTTCCATTTTCTTTGGTAGTTGCACATGAATTTTAAATTCTTAAAAAAAAAAATCTACAGTTTTAAAACAGCTTTTGGTACTGTGTGTTAGCAATTAGAACACAAGTTTTGAACCATAAGATGTTAAAAGAATACCGACCCTTGCAGGGGTGGCACAGGCCTCTCACCTTCTTCAGAGGATGAGACAGAAGCATTGAGAGCTCTGAAGTCTGCTTCAGCTACAGAGTGGGAAGGCTAACAAGGGCAACTTGGTGACATGGGTCTCAAAATCGGAAGTGAAGAGAAGGGGTCTGGGTATACAGCTGAAAGGCAGAGCATTTTGTCTAGCATCTATGATGCCCTATTTTGTTGGACCTTCTTTTCTGTCGCCAGCCCCAATCACGATATGGAGACATATTTAATTATGAAAGTTTGTCCCTTAGCTCAGGCTTGTCCTCAACTAGCTCTTATAATTCAAATTTCTACTCATCCAAGTCCTGCCACGTGGCTTGGTTACCTCTGCTCTGTACCTTATGCCCGACTTTCAGAGTCTCACTGGCTTTTCTCTGCCTCTCTTTTTCCCAGAATCCTCTTTGTTCCCAGAAGTCCCACTTAACCTCTTCCTGTGTAGCTATTGGCCTTTCAGCTCTTTATTAAACCAATCACAACAACTTATCCTCACACAGTGTGCAAATGTCACACAACAGCTCTCTGTTTAAAAATCTCCAATATTAAGGGAGAATAAAAACATAACTGTAAATTCATTGTGGGAAAGTAAGAAAAAGTGTATTAAAGCATGTGTTTTATCCACGAATGCTTTTTTTACATCATATATGAAAGCATTTTTGCAATTATACTATAAATTACTTCATATTTGGTTTGTCATTTTTATCATTAAATCTCAGCCGTTGTAAATTCTTTGTAATTAGAAAATTTAATGAATGCATTAATTTGTTTAAAGCAACTGAAACTATTCACTTATACATTTTTTGTTGTTATTGTTAATTTAATATTTGACGGAGTAGTAACGTAGGGAAGGTCTTCATGTACTAAGTACCTGGTGATACTCTGATTATTATTTATTGATCTAAATTGCTGCTGTGTTCACCCTTTAGCTATAATATAGTACTGAAAAATGAGATGAGCAGACGTCATAAAGACTAAGAGGAACAATAATAAGAAAACAACCCGACCTGCCGACAGAAACAAGCAGTCTTCTCATCCAATGGTGCTATAAACACTTGTCTAGGTAGAAGTGTGTCTGTAGCAAGGTTTTAGGCTTGGCAGGCAGAAATAGCTGGGAATTCATTGTAGACATTAGTGAAATTGCAGTTTCAGTTTACTAGAGCCATTCAGTGGGAACATAATTGGGCTGTATGATTTCACAAATGCAAATAGAACATCCTCTTTCCCATGTCCTTGCTGCTAATGTCTCTCCTGATATTATGTGAGCAAAGAGAAAGTCATATATATTAGTTTTCAGACGCTCCCAAAGGTAAAGACTCTTTAGCCACCAAAGAGAACTATATTTTTCTTTAAATTCAACAATGATGTCAAATTCTATTTTCTTGGGTCATGGTGCAGGATCTGAAGCCCACTTAGTTAGATCCACATAAGATTTTAACCACTGTCTGCCTGCCCAGTGAACCAGTTTTAATACTGCTGTACTGTGTATTATATAGGCTTAGGAGCCAAGAGTCTTGTGTTTGTTTACTTATTTATTCTGTTATATACAGTCGTTGTGTTCTGCCACTGAGCTAGACCCCAGCTCCATGGTCACTTATAAAAAGAAGGTAATAGTGCAAATATATAGTGAATAAATATGGGTATGCCTCATAAGTTAATAAATCCAAATTTCCACACCATCAAAATAGCAGGAATTGTAATCTTAAGATTATTACAGTGTAACATGCGAAGTCATTTGTTGAACCCCAACTCCATGTTAAGAACTCAGATCCAGCCGTGAAAAATAAAAAGGAAGAAGCAAAATGCCTGATCTCAGAGCTTCTGCCCTATTGGGTAGGTAGGAAGCCAAGCACACCGATCAATGCATTCCTGTGCCACTGGGGATCAGGTTGTGAAGAAGAAGGTTAATAGGCAACTGAGGGACTAAAGAGACTGAGAGTGTGAATGCCAAGGCAGACTGGGCACTTTGCTAAGGATTGTTTTGACCTAAGGCAGCTGAGAAATAGCAGACAGTTGCAGCTTTTGTCCACTCCCTTTCTGCTTAGATGTAGACCAGTCTCCCTCTGTGATGGCCTCTGCTCTATCAAGAAGATGCTTATTACTGAGTCCGTTGGACGTGGCACTGACCTTAGTCTATATAAGCAAACCCTTGGTTCCCTCTATCTTTTTTCTTTCTCACAAACAGCTGTTCTTAGCAGCCCCGTGTCTCATCACATCTTCACTATAGGTTGTTACTAAATGGTGCACCTAAGCTCTGTGGGGCTTTTACTTCTTTCCTGTGGAGTTCGCCATCCCTCATGTAAAAATATAAACATTTCCATCAAATAAAATCAGTGTATCCTGCTAATTTGCCTTTTGAGAGTTCAGTTTACAGAGCTACAAACTAGAGTCGTAGAGGAGGGAGTGGTTCCTTCCCACCTTTCTCCTGCAGTTATTCAGGGGAAAGGGGACAGCGAATGCAGCCTCTGAGATGGAACCTTGCTGGGTCAGATAGCCACTAATTGTGTGTATGTAACTTTTTGTTGATGGTTGACATCCATGAAGTACTTACAAATGCCAGTGGGATTCTCTGAGTTCCTGAAGAATGTATGTTTACATCGGAAGGATTTTGTGACAGCTGCCATAGTCAGACATTGAAAAAGGCTCTTAGTCTGTGTAACAATTCGTTCTTCCCTTTGCATTTCAAATTTAGGATAGCAAAAAAAAAAAAAAAAACACTGTTGAACTGTTTTGTAGGTTTTTTTTTTTTTCAGATTCGAGTCTCTAGGGGAAGGAGAAATGAAAGAATTCAACATTATAAACTTGGTGATCTGCCATGTCATGGTATGATCTGTTAGTTTGGAATAAGCATTATTCCTTATTGTACATGTGAAAATACTGTGTACAGAAGCCCCTTGCCTGTGGCAATAATGATAATAATTAGTAGCATATAGCACCCATCTAGAAGTCAGGTGTTCTCCCAAGTACTTACGTGTGTATCATGTAATCCCTAGCTGATGGGGAGCTTAAATTGGACATTAGCAATCTGTCCTCAGTGCCTTCTGAACCACATCTCTGTCCTTCCTGTGTGCAAAAGGCTGCTGGGTGGAACTAGCTAGTGTTTCCTGTTAGGCCAGACGTGCTCTCCTGAGGAAGCCAGCCTTGGGGTGGGACGGACTGATAAGAAGGCAGGCAGGCAGCGAGTTGGCTAAGCCACCAGTCAGTTCTTGGATGCTCTGGATCCTTGCTGTCCCAGGGAGGAATGCTGAGGGCTGATGCCTGGCTTCCGTGTCTTTGCCTCTTGGCCTGCCACTTCTTTTACAGTCACTTAAGTCAGGTCTCAACCTCCGCCGTGGTTGCTACCTTTTGTGATGTGGGCATTGGATGACCCTTTGACAGGGGTGGCCTAAGACAGTAGGAACATAGAGGTATTTACATTATGATTCGTAACAGTAGCCAAATTACAGTTATGAAGGAGCAACAAAATAATTTTATAGTTGAGGGTCACCACACCATTAAGAACTGTATTGAAGGGTCAAAGCATTAGGGAGGTTGAAAGCCACTGTTCCAAGTCCTTCCCTTTACCTCAACCCCAACTAAGGTAGCCCTCAGTAGATATTGGGGTAATCCAGTAAACCAGTTCAAGGCTTTGGCTCACCGCTCTTGCAGCATACTGGAAATGTAGCCCAAGAAGAATGATGTACTTTCTTAAACTTAACTTTTCATATCCACCAAGTATTTGTAGATCGTGTGGTTGGGAGAAATCCTGAATAAAGAGCAAAGATAACACACTGGAGGACGCGGAATGCAGGGGGAAGTGGCTCTTCTTTCCATCACGGTCTCTTTGTAACATCTCTTTCCTGACCTTTCTGAACAGACCTGGCTGTCCAGGCAGCTGCTGGTTCTCTGCTCACAAACACAGAGGCTGAAGAAGAGCCCATCTGCCCAAGACTCTTGTTTTATCTTTCAACTACTGTCACGTAGCTGGAAAGGCTTCCACTTTCAATCAGGAACCATCCGAATTCCCTTGAAAGGTGACTTACTTGTATTTGTCATTGACTTTATCTGCGGCCAAGCTGTTAGGGTTTTGAAGGAAGCCTCCTTTCCTTGCTTACTCATCTCACTGTTCCTGATCTTCTTGACCCCTCCAAAACCCAATTAGAAAGGAATCCAAAGAATGCAGGTCAGGATGAGGACCACTTTGCTGCCCTTCCTTGGATTCTCAGCAGTTGGCCAGGCACCAGTGACAGTCTTGGCTGGCTCAGCCAGCTAGAGATCACAGAATTCCAGGCTGCTTGCTTTCAAAGGTCTCTCCTAACCCCTTTGAAAACAAAGGATTGTTATCACACATCAAAGATCTTTCTGATAGGTCTGTGGCTCCTAGCTCCTACTGAGA
Organism: Alexandromys fortis; assembly: GCF_014885135.2. NCBI lineage: Eukaryota > Metazoa > Chordata > Mammalia > Rodentia > Cricetidae > Alexandromys > Alexandromys fortis. The sequence continues at coordinate 14,880,839 of NW_026067912.1, read as the reverse complement.
GGCTTGCAGAAATGGGCCCTTTTCCTGCTTCAGAGCATGGACTTCTTCTCCCAGGACCTGTTCTGTGAGCCTTGGCTGCATTTAAGTGCCCATACCAGTTCTAGGTCGCTCATTTATTTCTCTGCCCTAGCCCCTAAACAGCAGATACACAAGAAGACCATCTTGTTCTTCTGGTGCTTTCGGGTGACTTTTATATTCATTAATTTACAGGAGCGGAGCACAGCAGCCGAGGTCTCTGTGTTTCGGGAGAGGTGTTTTGTTGGTTTTCAGGTTGTGAGTGTTAACTCTGATTGGGTGCAGTGTTTTCCGGACACCCCAGACTGCGGGAGGGTTTTGTGATGTTTAGATTCTGGAGGAATAAGCTTTCTCCCCTCTCCATTGCTTTGCCCTGACCCTGCATGTGTTGGGCCTATCAAATGTTGGGCTGACTGATCCTGTTACACCCACATCCTGTTGCTGCATCCAAGTGCTTTGAGGCTGTATTAACACAGATTAATTGAACAGTTGGCCTGTGAAAACAGATGCCCTCCACTGCTTATTTCTAATAAATTGTCAAGCCATTTAAAAGACTTCCCTTGGAAAAGGTACGTCTCCCTGGGAAGCCATGGTCCGATAAAGCAAAAGTGGAATGCTTCTGTCCCAAATTAGTGTGCTATATTTAAAGCCGGCGGCCTCAGCCTAGTCGGGACATGATCCTTCTCTGTTTAATGGGCCTGCCGTCTCTTCCTCTGAATTTTATAGTGAGGTTGGTTATATTTTCTGAATTCCAACCAGAAAACTATGAAAAGAAACTGGCCATGAATAAGATGTTGGTCTTCAACTATTTTATATTTTCCTTCCAAATGGAAATTATAAACTGACTTTGAATTATGAGGTTGAGTTTGCTATTTCGTGAACCAAAAACTCAAGTTTCAGTAACATTTTAGTTATGGGGTATTGTAATAAAATAACTGTTTGCTGAAGATGAAGATATTTGCCCAGTGGCACACTGAATTAAAGCAAACCGAGAATGGCATGGGTAATGTCATATGAAGCAAGGGAAGCATTCTCTCTAACTGACACAGATGTGCATCATACAGAGAATCCAGGTATTGATCCGATGCTGCTCATAGTTTGACAGAGGCAGAGCAAACACTATTTCAAAATCCAATTCAAGTAAAATTGGATTCCGTGGGACTACATTGCTTGCCCTTCCATGGCAGTGAAAAATGCGGTAGAGGTTGCAATCTAGGCTGTTACTTAAAGGAGGTGAAACGAGCCAGACACAGAGGTGAGCACTGCATGGCCTCCCACGTGGATTCTGAGCACCTGAACTTGAGGCGTTGGGCACTGGGCACCAGTGAATGGGGAAACTGGGAGATGTTTGTCAGAAGGTAGGAGTTTACAGTGAGGTGTGGGTAAATCCTAGAGCAGTCATGTGTAGCGTTGGCCCTATAGTTAATAGTAAGACGTAACTTCACACACATACACAGAACAATGTGTGTGGTGATAGATAAATTCATTAATGGATTGTGGTAATCACTTAAAATTTTATATATGTATATCAAAACACACAGACATATATATGTATGTATATATATATATATTGTGCATGTTAAATAAAATAAATTTTATTTTCTGGGCATGGTAATTTGATCTCCACAAACTAAGCATTAGTAATCCCAGCATTTGGGAGATAGAATTCAGTGTAATCCTCAGCTTCAGCGCAAGCTTGAAGCTGGTCGGGGATACCTGAGGGCCTGTCTCACAGCAAAACAACGCAACAACAAAAATGAAAGGTTGCTTGTTTTCTTCTTTATCTCAACACAGAGATGCAGGCTTTCTGATTAGGTACACTCGGTGTTCTCTTGCGTCAGCATCCCAAGTACTGGAATTATAGGCCTGTGCCATGTCTGGCAAAAATTTATTATTTCTGAGGGCATCTTCATTACGTACCTTTTTTTTGTTTAAACATTAAATATTTTATTTTAAAGCCTATTCCTCAAATAGATTTTAACATACATTTATAGAAACTATTCTCTGATTCAGTTGCATCATGAATCAGAGGTTATAGAATGTAATATAATAAAGGGTTTTTTTTCTAAAGTTTTGAGGTAGGATTTGATCCAGTGTCTCATGCATTGCTCTGCATATGTCCTACCCTTGAGCTACACTTACAGACTTCTAAAGCTGTACTTGATCTTGAGTTAAGATTTTGTAATGTCTTATAACTCACTATAGCTTCCTGATCTTTAAAAAAATTTTTTTTTGTCAAAATCTGGTATTTGACTCATTTGTTTCACCTATCCCTAAATTTCGGGTAAGGTTTGGTTTAAGTAATTTCTAACATGATGCTATTTAATTTTGATAGGGCAGCACCTAATGGTATTGAAATGGCCAAGCAGAGACGTGGATGCAGGCTTAAGCACATGCTGCACTGTCTGTTAGGTCCTGCAGTCAGCCAGTAGAGACGTTATAGCAGAGTGCATAGAGGGGTTCATATGTACATCCCGGGATGTACATGGAGGCCATGCATATTCTTAAGTTCTTCCATGTGCCTAACTTGGGGCTGTGACATTTCACCTGTCCAAGATGGGTGGTCCTGGGTCAGGAAAAGCTTAGTGGTATTTTCCAAGCCCTTGTCACCAAGAGACACTAAACAGTCATTGTAAATGTTTGCAGAAGTTCTATTTGCTTATTCTGTCCTTGTGATGGAGCACCTATTAATTGTTCCAAGATTGCATATGTGAAATGACTTACATCACACATGTATATGTTGCATGACCTACATCATGCATGCAGCCATAAAAAGGTAGCATGCCCCTTTCTACTGTTTTCTTCAGCTCCAGAAAAGCAATTTGTTGCCTTTCTGTATTACTGAAAGCTTTGTTTGTGAAACTCTTGATGAGATGACTGTTTATGTTATTTCTTTTTGCAAACCCACCTTGCACTTCATTTGTAAAATGGAATGGGGAAGTCCCTAACTTGTAGGATTACAATCAGAATATTGTGTATATACTCCAGTAAGTATTTATCATTACCACTGCCGCTGTAAACCAGCATTGGCTCCTATCATCTTTGTTTGCCAGAATGTTCTCAATGGCTCTTGATGCTTACTTATATCCATGTTCATGACTGACAGGATGTAACTTTCTTAACACTCTGTCTTCAGTATCAACATTTATCTCAAAGTAAAAGAAGCCAATTGCCACCAATCCCTCAATGCAGATCTCAAAGCAGGGTTGTAAGAAAACTAAAAGAAGACCAAGGTGCACCCTCCCTTCAGCTTCTTTGCCTTCTTTACAGTATAACTGTAACCCACTAGTATGGAAAAAATAGTAAAATATATCCTCAAACTGCTAATATTAATTATAGAACAATCAGTAATATTGGGGTTGCATTGTAGTGTGGACAAGCCCCCAAAGTTCTTATAATGGCTAATGACGTGTAATCTCTTCCAGTTTGAACAACACCTTGTCTCTCTCTTCTACAGCTTCGGGTTTACATCTCATCCTGGCATCCTTGCCCTTTGTGTTTATTAGATACTACTCATGATCGTGCAGTACTGGTTGCCATTCTGCCAGGCAAAATAGATTGCAGAACGTAATGGGAAGTCTAGGAATTGACAGCAGCATCCTACTTTAAAAAAAAAAAAAAAAGAAACAAGCAAACAAACAGCTTATACTTTTTAATTTGTTGAGTTAGCTATCACTGACTTTCTAATTTCCTAATGGATTACTTACACCCCACTAACTCTGATCCAGGTTCTAGAGCCCTGTTATCTGTTGGAATCTGAAGTTTTCGCTTGACTCCCATTTGCATTGTCAGAAGTCTAGTGTGGAAGAAACAAGATCTATGCCCTACATGGATCCAGGCCAACCGTGCTTCTCCCCACATCTGGATACCAGAATTGGCACTGATTTTCTGTACCCAGTACAAAGCTCCTGAGACTGTGGCTGCCCCAGGGTTGGCTCACAGGTTTGCACAGTGAATGAGTGTAACCTGGCATGGCCTTGCTGGACCTGCTGGAAGATGGGTAGTTCTGTCTGGCTGACAGTGAACTCGCTCACCCCAGGCTGGAAGCTCTGGCTTGGGTCAGACTCTGGTCAGTACAGCAATAGTTTGTTGATCTCAGGGAACATTCCACAGCTGCTGATGTAATTCAAAATGACTGGAGCCAACTCCTCTGGACCAGTTAGAAGGACTTGCTGGTACCACTCAGCTTCTGTCAGTGGTGTGAATTCTGACAGAAGTTTGTGAAGTTTGTGTCTCGCAGTTCCTCTGTGCTAGGGAAAACTCTGTTCTTAGATGCTTAGATGTTACTATCGCTTCTTTTTGCAGAAGCATGTGGTTTATAAAACCAAAGGAGGATTCGAGGTGTGGTGGCGCACCCCCATTTACTAGCATTTGTAAAGTGGGGGCAGAAGGATCGGTAGTTCAAGACAAGTCTCAGCTGTCTCAGCTCCAGGCCAAGCTCTATGAAAGTGTCTCCAAAACCCACACAGTAAGATCAACAAGAGTCGAGACGGAATTTATAAACGACTTGGCTACTATTCCATTTGGTGATCTAGTCAACGTGATTCTAACAGCACTCATGATTCCTTCTGCCTGAACTTTCCTCCTCCCCAAATTTTATTTTTTCCTCCTAAGCTGCGGCTCAGACCAGAACCTTGTATATGCTCCCCAAGTAGTGCTACACCAGTGAGATCTCTCCCAGTACTGAAATTTCTTTTTAATGAGCAATTTCTCATAAAATGTGTATTGAAGTGTATTATTCTTTTTAAAGCGGGTGAGTGTGGAGGGTAGAGACAAACGAGACAGACAAAACACGCACGGCGGAGCGGGGTTAAGGAGGAGACACAGACACGTGGCTCCCACGTGGGTGCACTTTAATGGGGGAGGGGCGACAAGTAAGGTGCAGATGTGCTGACACAGGAGGGTGGAAGGGGAAAAAGAGCAGGGGCTCATGGAAGCCTGCTTTTAACGAGAAGCGCAAGGGTATCTGGGAGAAGTGTCCCTGCGCCTGCGCCCGTTGGTGTCCGTAATCCAGGAGGGTTCTAGGAGTTGTAGTCTCCAAAAGGAACAACAAAGTGGTTTCTTGTTTTTGTTTGTTTTAAATGTGATTTCAGGAGCAGATAATTTGTAAGACTGGCCATAGTATGAATATATTAGTTTTCATAGTCTGGGTGTGGACCAAGACCCACAGTTGATTCTGATGCAACGCAAAACCAAGGATTGCTGTTTCAAACTTACCTAAGTACTCAGAATGTGTTGACCAGATTTTAGGTGCTGGAAGAAGCCCTTTTATTCTTTGTTCTCTTTGTTTTCTTGGATTTGTTTTTTTTTTCCTCCACAATTATTTGATAAGATGCTCATAAAACAAAGAAAACCAGCCCACCAATCACAATCCCAGAGAACTTAGACAACAATGAGGACCCTAAGAGAGACACACATAGATCTAATCTACATGGGAAGTAGAAAAAGACCAGATCTCCTGAGTAAATTGGGAGCATGGGGACCTTGGGGGAGGGTTGATGGGGAGGGGAGAGGCAAGGAGGGGAGCAGATAAAAATGTAGAGCTCAATAAAAATCAATAAAAAAGGGGAAAAAGATGCTTATAATTGAGATTGAGGGATGTGCTCACGACGAAACTATTCAAGGTCAAAGGGTGAAGCCTTTATTTTTATGTCCTTTTGTTTTTGGTTCCAGTGTAGTCTCTGTTCTTCTGTGTCAACAGACTACCCCGCTCTTTCCCCATCCCGCCACAACGTTTCCTGAAACCCCAGTAGTTCAATACTCACTACCTTTCCTGGCTTATTAAACATATAACAAACCTTTAAAGTCAGGGTATTAAGTTATATGGTTAATGCGCAAGCCAGGAAAGATTGCCTCTGTATAAAATTATAAACACTTTGCCATGAAAGTAGGCAATGATGTTGGGGGTGGTCACCCTTTTTCCCTTTGACCAAACTGGGACCCTTCACTACAGTGTGTTTGCTTAAGTCTGCTGACTGTGTTTACAGTTGATGGATCCTGAGTGATAGAGAGTGGGTTATTGTAAACACTAAAAACTATGCACTTACAGAATATAGCCAGTGGGGTCTGCATTTTCCCCCTCAATATACTGGCTTAAACATATTTTGGAAAAAAGCCTACATGTGCACTGAACATTTTTTTTGGTTGGGTGTCGTTATCTCCTAAATAATATAGTGTAGCAACTATAACATTAAAATGGCAGTAGGTGTCCTATATATTATCAAGAGGATTTAAAGTACACAGGAAATCCTACCAGCATGCACCCCCACAACTGGCAAAGTTCTCATTGTCATTGAACTTCAGTCATTTCATTTGTTTTGTTTTGGTTTGTTTGTTTGTTTTTGGTTTGGTTTGGTTTGGTTTTTTTGAGACAGGGTTTCTCTGTAGCTTTGGAGCCTGTCCTGGTACTCAATCTATAGACCAGCCTGTCCTCAAGTTCACAGATATCTGTCTGCCTCTGCCTCCTGAGTGCTGGGATTAAAGGTGTACACCAGTACTGAAAGACAAATTACTCACTCACGTAGCTTTCAGACATAAAGCAAAGAAAAACCAGCCTACAATTCATAACCTAGAGGAAAAAAACCCTGAAACATACATGATCTAATCTTCATGGGAAGTAGAAAAAGAGAAGATCTCCTGCGTAAATTGGGAGCGTGGGGATCACAAAAGAGGGTAGAAGGGGAGGGGAGAAGGAGGAAGGGAGTGGAGAAAAATGTAGAGCTCAATAAAAACTATTAAAAAAATAGACTACACAGGACAATGTACAGAGATAGGTTCTATACTATATCATTCTATATAAGTATCTTGAACTCCACTAGTGTGTCTCTCACAGGGCCTCCCGGAACTGGTTCCTGCTCCAGGACTCAAGTATTGAGGTGTAGAGAATGATTGTCTTAGTTACTTTTCTCTTTGCTGTGATCTAACAAGACACCGCTTCCAGAAGGAAAGGTTCAGTTTGACTGGTGGTTCAGGACATAGAATCTGTCGCCATGGGGAAGGCATGGTGGCAGGAGCCTTTTGCATTGGGAGCTTGGTCACATCTGAGAGGATCAGGAAGTAGTGAGAACAGTGCATTTGTGGTCTTCCCCTCAGTTAATCCTGCCTGGAAGAACCCTTTAGAGAAAGCATCTAAAGGTATGCCTCATTTAATGCCACAGGTACTTCTCAATGCCATCAAGATGGCAGAATTCGCCAGCACGGTGGTGTTCTGTGATTACTTTATAATTCTGGTATTTTTAAAAATCCTATAGCATGTACATCTGTGCATAGTTTATATGACTTGCCATATTTCTAAAAAGATTATTTTTTTTAAATATACATACAGTTTCAAGTGCCCAGGCATGGTGGTCACCCCTGTCACCCCAGTACCTGGAAAGAAGAGGCAGGAGGATCAGGAGTTCAGCGTCATCTCTGCGGCATAGTTGGTTACAGAGCATTCTGGGGGAGTAGCCTAGAGTAGCCTAGCTACATGAAATTGTTTCAAACCCAAGCCAAATATGAAATTTCAAACATAAGCCCTCCAGTGTCAACAGCCTTAGAGATGGTGCTGCCTTGTGGCAACGGTTTCAGTGAAGTTTTGTTCTGTTATTGGTTTGTGGATACTTCTGCCTGTAGGTTACCAAAAGGTTTCTAATTGCAGAACATTGTAATTAGACCAACAGAGACAAGAAAGAGACCACTAGATATCAATATACATTTGTTACTACTTTAGACAATCTCTACACAGGGCATTAAACACTTATGAATTTCTAATATCCCTTAGAGCCTCAGAAACACCTATCAGATAACTGCAGCTTAGGGCGCCTGAGTTTCCTGGGGAAACCGTTTGTTTATGGGACAAATATGTATTTGCTTTCACCAGAAAGATCACTGGGGTAGCCATGACTCAGATCCATTAAGTGAAGAGACAGAAATAGGACTTGCAAGTCTTTTGTGTCTCTGGGATGGCGACCAGAGAGTTTTATGTTATTACTCGGTAGGTCCTTTTTTAAAACCCCAAGTTATAAATATTGAATTTTAGAAACACACTGTCATGGCTTCAGAAAAATAGAAACGATCTGGATTTCCCAGATGAGGTAGTGGCTCCTGCCGCTCTTCCTGATTTGGTGTTGAGTTTCTGCTCTTCCCGGTGTCCTGACCTCCAACACTTGATTTAAACATGTATTTACTAGTGTCACATGTGTGAGAGCATGCCGTGGCATGGCTGTGGTTGTCTCCTTCCACTGTGGGGTCCTGGGCAGAACTCAGGTGCAGAAGGGAATGCAGATTGTCAGGTTTGTTGGTAAGTACTCTTACTTGAGTCTTACTGGCTGTAAATCAGAGCTCTTAGTAGTCAAAATATAAGGGGGTGACATTTCATTTAATTTAAAAAGTCTATGTGTTTTTTCAAAAGCAAAATATAAGATTGGATAAAATGCCCATTATAAAATAAATTTAAAACTCTGTTTGCTTTCTTTGAAACCTTGGTTGGCTTTCCTCAAATTCTAGGACATGAAAAACAAACAAACAACAATAAAAATAAAAACCCAAGGTTTCCCAGAACACACTTTGAAAACCAGTGTTCCAAGGCCCCCAGTCTGTGCTGTCTTTGGAATACCATTTTTCATATACCCAGATCTGAAGATGAAGAGATAAACAGACTTGCCTTGGAGTCAGGGCCAAGGCTTACCCATAGCTTTACATCCAGGTTTGTGTTTTTAGAAAGCCACCGAGCCAGCCAGGCATGGTGACACATGATTTTAATCCAGTTCTCTCTGAGTTCAAGGCCAGCCTGGTCTACAAATTAAGTTCCAGACGAGCTAAGAATGTCACTCAGAGAAAGCCTGTCTTGAAAAGTCAAAAGAAAAAGAGAAAAAAAAAAAAGGAAAGCCACTAAGTCTACCTTGGGTCCAGCGTCTTAGATTAGATAAGGAAGTAATCAGTGCTCATTATTATCACTTGCCTTCTGGAGAAGAGAGCAGGGATTAGATGGACTGTGGTAAATGACCAGCTATTAAAAAAAAAATAAAATTAGTGTAGATACTAAGGATGAATGATAGAGATCAGACGCTCACAACACCAAATTTCAACTTTTCTTAGGAGTAAAACACTTATTGAGAATGGCAGAATGGCATGACTTGCTTAAACATAAAATCGCCTTCTCTAGAGCCTTGTGGCTTTGGGATGGAGCTTAGTGATGGCATAGTTCTTGCTCGCTTAGCTTTCTATTATATCTGTGTCTGAGATGACTGTCCTGTTCCCTTTGGATCTGCGGCAAGGCAATGCAGCAGGACAGGAGCACACTGGGAGTGGAAGCTCATTGACCTCACGGCTACGATTGGGAAGAAAAGAACAAAAGACCGGGGTCCACGTGTCTCTAGCAAAGGCACACTCCCAGTGATAGAAAACCTGCAAGGGAAGTGTCATCAATGTGGAACTCTTTCTCAGAAGTAAATCCAGGTTTCCCCACCAATAGACTTCTGGCTTTATTTTTAGGGCCTAGATTGTGCACTTCTGACTTGGTAAGAAATTCAAGGAGGAAGCAAAATGGGGCTTCTATACTTCCCAAATCTTCCAGCCAAGACTTGCATTTACCCTCTGATGGAGGATTCACCCTCTAGACAAACAAAAATATTTACATTTTAAGAATGACGTTACCATAGCTGAGTATGATGATCTCTCTCTCTCTCTCTCTCTCTCTCTCTCTCTCTCTCTCTCTCTCTCTCTCTCTCTCTCTCNCATGGGCATATGCACATACAACCTCACCATAGAACAAAACAGCACTGGGAGGCTGGATTGTCTCACGTCTCAGTCAGTGAGTGTGAGCGCACTAAATGTTTTCACTAGGTCAGAATATTTTGGCTCTCACTTCAGAGAGCGTAGAGGTTCTCTATCCCCAGGCTCACACTTTCCTCTAGGCCTTCAGTGAGGCTAAAATATAAGTTTGTTGCTTTCTCTGGCCTTAAGTTTGTCTCTCTCTCTCTCTCTCTCTCTCTCTCTCTCTCTCTCTCTCTCTCTCTCTCTCTCTCTGTGGTATAGTAAACTTATTTTAAAATCTGTTTCCTCAGTATATATGTTTCCCTAACTTTTTAATACACTAGGCTCTCACCAGCTCAATAAGGAACCCCTGGGCTTGAGTGAGCATCTTCCGTAGCTGTGTACCACTGTAAACCTAGCTAACGCTTAAAACTGATGTGTGGTACTTGTACATATTTAAAGAATATAACAATACATTTCATTACCTGTAATCAGTCATAATTTCCAGGTCAGGTGGCACATTTATCATTCACTTCTGTTGGGAAGATTAAAAATCCTGTCCTTCTTTCCTGGGCCTTCACATTCCATTTTCTCTTGAGATAATCTTTTTGTACACTGTGTGAAGATGTCTCTGTTTTACCTCACCTGCCTAAGGCACCTTCTAATTGGTTTAATACAGAGCCGAATAGCCAACAGCTAGGCAAGAGAGGATAGGCAGGATTTCTGGGGAGAGATAGGAACTCTGAGAAGAATCTGAGAGGCAGGGGGTCTCACTAGCCAGGCATGGAGGAAGTTGAACATAGGGTCCTAAGGAGAAGTAACAAGCCACGTGGCAGAATGTTAGATTAATATAAATGGATTAAGTTTTAAGAATTAGTTGGGAACAAGTCTAAGCTAAGGCCAAGCTTCCATAATTAATAAAAAGTCTCCGTGTCATTGTTCAGGAGCTGCCAGTCCAAAGGAAGTCTGACTACAACCCTCCCTAAGTCAGTCATCAGAGTTATTTTTCTTTCTGGCTGTGGAGGCCCAAAAATGTGAGCCTATTTCCATCTTGACCAAAGGTCGGAGACTTGGAACGTCTCTTCCTTCAAGGGTATTGTCTGTTTCCACTCCAAACAAAGGTCTAAGATTCCAACTAAGTCCCTACTCCCTGAAGGAGATAACAGTGGATTCCACCCAGGGAGCGGTTTGCCTGCACAATGTTTTGGTCTAGGGTGTGAGCATGACTTGTTTTCTTCTAGCAACAGAATGTTTAACTAAGAATGGAGCCTACAACCTTCAACTGGTCTGTTCATTTCCTTGTTTCATGTTAATGCAATTTTTTTTTTTTTAAATCTTACTCCTACCTTTTGGGATCAGGGTATTTTAAGCAAATGGAAATTAAATGCGGGCAATTTCAGTATTCTCTAGAACTCCCTCCCGGCACTGTTATGGTTTTCTGTCTCTTTAAGAGACAAGCCACGCCCACTCTCACTCCGCTCCCTCCCCCATCCGCTGAGGCAGGCTGATCTCCAGCTTCCGGCCTGAGCTCGCTCTCTTTTCCGTCTTCTTCTCTCTCTCTCTCTCTCTCTCTCTCTCTCTCTCTCTCTCTCTTCTCTCTCTCTCTCTCTCTCTCTTTTCTTCCCTCTCTCTCTCTCTCTCTCTCTCTCTCTCTCTCTCTCTCTCTCTCTCTCTCTGTCTCATCTTTGTACATGGCAAAGAAACTGGCAAAATGAAAACTTGGTTTAAAAAGTCAAAGAAGCATGTCATTGGATTAGGGCTGGGGATAAGTAGCCCAGTGATGGATTGCTTGGCTACCAATGATTTCAGTTTACCCCCCCCCAGCACTGGGGGAAGGGGGGAGGAACATAAAAGCAATAAGACTGCTTTGGCATTGTGTGAAGGGGAAAATTATGGAGCTTCTCTGTCCGGTGCTTCCTCGCCTTTGAGAAATTCTTGCTGTGTGACTCCAACAGCAGAAAGAAGTCAGCGGGTTAGAGAAAGCAGGTTATTCTTCACATGCTCAAAGTCAAGATCACAAGCACATGAAATTCCAGGCCTCGGACAAGAAGGGAGATTCAGTATGTGTTATCTATGTATTACTTAGTCAGCCAGATCCTACAGGATAGGGAAAGCTTTCTCTTAGTCGTCAGGATTGGGCTTTCTCTTATTCTAATGGTTAATTAGCTAGTAGAGCCCCAAATCTGTGTAACAAGACTGTATCCCTAATCTGTCACTGATTAGTCTGCTCACTTGTCCCCTGACTAATCGTACATAACGAGTAATCAGCACCTTGAGAAGCAATATGGGTCTGGTACTACACAAACAATTACGCCGGTGTTAGCATCACGATCGGAGCCACTGTGGTAATAAAAATTCAGTGTATGATGCTGGTAGGTTCCCTTCTTAGGCTTCTAATAATTTACAACTGCCAGGCTCTTAAATCTTTCCTTTGACGTTGTTTCAGCAATGATTCCAGGGAACTTCGAGTGTAGATTAGATTGAACCAGGAAGACCATGCCCACCTGCTTGCTGTTCTTTATACCAGCCCACCACTGGGGTCCCTGCACAAACATTTAAGACTAGAGATAAGCACTAAAGGAGGCATCTTTTCTGAGTCACCACAGATATTTTTTCTTAGAAGTGATTTTAAGACTCAGTTCAAAGAACTATATTAGCATAATTTAATGTTTTTTTTTCCTTCAAACAAAGTTGAAAAAAAACAACCTAGTGTTTATGTGCTCTTTAGGTAAGCACTAAGCCAGAGGACTCTGTACTTATAGAGTTGTGAAGAATACTGCCCAAAATTAGGCAGGAAGTATAATTGCATAGCAGGCCTGTGGTAAAGAAGCAGTGGGAGACAGCCTTTAAGCGTGAGGAAGAACTGTTACTTAGTTTAAAAGAGACTATTTTGTGCATACAGATTATCTAATCCGTTATAATGAGACATGTTTTTGTTTGTTTGTTTTTCTTTTGAGACAAGGTTTCTCCACGTAACAGTCCTGTCTCTCCTGAAACCAGGCAGCCTCGAACTCACTGAATCCCACCTGCGTCTGCCTCCCAAGTGCTTGGGATTAAAGGTGTGAGCCGCCACTGCCTGGCAAGACCTTGTTTCCTTTATAGATTTTTGTCTTGAAAGAACATTTTGCAGAAACGCCCAAGGTAGAGATTTAAAGGTGCACTTAAATCAAAGCTCAAGCATGTGGCATTGCTAATAATCCCCCTTTCCCTTCAAATTAAGTTTTCTTTGGTGTCCCTTAAATGTCATGTGCCAGCCATAATTTTTTAGGGTGACATACATTTCATCTTGATCAGATTCCTTTTTATCTGTCCCTGTTGGCAAGATGAATCCTTCATCATGTAGCTTGTTATAGCAAAGTTTTGAGATTCCAGACCTGGCCGTCATTTGATCTCATAGTCATTATCGATCATGTTTATATTGCTAATGCTTCTCTTTTAGCAGAACTATGGGATCCTTAAGATGACTCGAATTCAATGACAATTTCAACTAACTGGCTTTTCAATTCAGAGGGCTTGTTACGATTGGGGATTTTTTTTTTCTATTTTGCCGTTCGTTTTGTTCCGTGGTGCTTAGTTACACACACCGTAATAGATGTTTTCTTATTTCCATAATGATTTCAGTACAGCTGTGTTTTTGACAAGAGTTCAGTTGTCAGTTTTCCCTTAATAGAAGGAGCCAGCATATTTGAATGTGTGGCTGAGGCCATTGTTTTTCCCTCTGATGTCTTTAAGAAAGAAAGCAGTTGATAGAATCATTGTGAGCTGTAAAACTGTTACGTTCTGCTGGTAAGTAGTGGCACGCCTTGGGTAAATAGTGAAGTATTTTATTTCACAGTTCCTTCCACCGCTTTATTGATAACATAAATTTATATTGCATCAGGATAGGTGTACTCAAAGGAGGAGGGACCATGATTTCATTTTAGTACTGAATCTCCATTTAAAGGATGAGTATAGCTGTTGAAGCAGGACCCCCTCCCTCCAACTCCAGTTTTGTTGTTTTCTGTGGTGGTGAGGAAGAAGCAAGGGAGGGCTGTTAGTAAAAATAAGAATTGCTAAAACAGAGCGAAGTCTCTGTGTGGGCATTTAAGTTCACAAGCTTGTGCTGTCTAGACCTTGACGACTATAGAGAAAAGGAGTTAACTTTTAGCATACTGTTGGCCAAACAGGTAAGTCATTTCTGGATACATATCTTAATAGTGTGGAAAAGTTTAGTGAAATAGGAATACCTAGAACAGATCTTCTTGAGAGTTCCCAGTTTTATAAAACTCAGAGCTGTTACCAGACATGAGAGAAGACATCGTGCTGGACTTAGTGGTCATATCTGTAAGGCCAGCACCCAGGAGTCTGGGGCAGGAGTATCAGGAGTTCACTGCCAACTTGGGCTGTATACCGAGACTCTGTCTTGAAAGTTAAAAAGAGATTGTTTTGCTGTGTTGCTATAGTCTGCTCCAAGACACACTTGCTGTGGCCAAGAGTTTCTCTTTTTCTCTCCTCTCACCTCCCCTTCCTTCTCCTCCCTCTCTATTCTCTCTCTTCTTTCTTCTCTTCCCGCTTCTCCTCCTGGTTTTCCTTCTCTCCTCCCCTCTTCCATTCCTCCCTTCTTCTCTCTCTCTTTTTTTCAAAGGGTCTTATTGTGTAGTCCAGACTGACCTTGAATTTATCCTCTTGCTTTTCTCAGCCATGTAGTCCAGTGCTGGGATTCCAGGAATACTTGACTATGTTCAGAGTCTTCCATTTTCTATATAAAATTTCTCTTCCTTGTTTTTTCCTCTTCGTTTCCTTCTTTCCCTTTGGGCAGCCTATGCCCCACTCTCCTGGGGATCGCACCTAGGGCCTTGTACTTAAGATACAAGCAACTGAAGAGCAGTTCAGTCTCCTCCTCCTCTCCCTACCTCTCCTCCTCCTCTTCCTCCTCCCTTTTTTTTTTTTTTTATTCTATTTTGTTTTGGTGGTTCTGGCGATAGAGCCCAGGACTTCACACACAATAAATAAGTGTTCCACCATTGAGTGTGGCCCTCACCCTTCATTAAAGAAGTTTCTCTTTTTAACAGAGACCATTACAGAAAGCCCACAGTTGGTTAAAAAGCAGCGAACAACCTACCACAGGGTGCCCAGCTTCAGTGGATACATCCACAACACAATCCCTACACCTAAGTCTCAGGGAACATCTTTGAGTAGTTGGTGGAAAGATTACAAGAGCCAGAGGACCAGGAAGTCTGGTGTGAGACTGTGTCTCCTAGACATAACAGAGAAACTATACCTAAATGTTAGTGGTATGGCCACCTGAACAAGGACATCCCCGCTAGACTTGCTAAGGTAGAAGGGAGAGCTCTCATGGAGGTTCCACCTCTAGACAAAGAACTGCAGGCAACTGAGGGATGCTGAGAACAGGAGACGTAGTCTTCCCCAGGGATGACCCCCTTAATTCGTAATCTCTTGTCTGTCTTTTGAGAATCAGTGCCATGTAACTCCATAAAACCCTAAGAAACTCTGTGATCTCAAAACAAGGACATTTCCTTCACATGTATTTTCACAAGTTTTGGCTCAGTGTCGTCTGTGACTATGTGAGACCCCCACCTACAGCAATCTTTTCCCTCCATTCAACAACAGTGTGTATTCTGTGTTTTTGACCAGACAGAGAGGTGCTCTGTCTGGTCCTAGGGGTATGGCTTTCCCGTCTTTCGCACTGTCCTGCTTTCTAAGTAGAAGTTCAGCCAGCTGGCCTTGGTATGAGGTTCGCCACATCACATGGTACCCATTAGCATGGCATTATTTAATCACATAGTAAGATTACATCATCTTTTTACTTAGCTGCTGCAAGACATATGTAACGGGCAAGACTGCTTTGTAAAGCTTACGGAAGCCTGCTCTTTATAAAAGAAGCATGTCGTTTGGGAGTCAGGCTGACCTCTTCCACGGTGTGAAAATGAGGGGTAATTTGTAATTCTCTGCTATGAAATCAGAAGCAACGAGTGCTCTATATTGCGGATACAAAGCACTAATTTATTCCTCCCTCAGGAGTGCACTAAGCAGACGCTGGTATCCAGGGCTCTGTTTTCTCTTCTTAGTCCCCCTTCGCTCATCATCTTCACCTAGTGTCATTTTAGTACATTTTGCAAATGTGATTTTGGAATGCAGGGGTGGGTTTTTAAATTATGCGCATCTCTCATCATTATTTGTAAAATGAAAGCAACTCTTTTGGAGAGGAGGGCAGAGTCTTTTCCTATATAGCCCAACCCATCTCAAACTCACCAGTCCTTCTGCCCCTCAACCTTTTAAAAAATTCAGCTAGGCGGTGTTGGCACGGACCTTTCAGCACTCGGAAAGCAAGCAGAGTTCTGTGAGTTCGTGAGTTCGAGGCCAGCCTGGTCTACCAGGAGAGTTCCAGGACAGACAAGGCTATACAGAGAACCCCTGTCTCAGACAAAAGCAAAACAAAACCAAACAACAACAACAAAAAAAACCCGAAACAAACAAATGAAAGTCAAACAACACTGTACTGTTTGAGTACAGATAACCACCTACTGATAGATTTAGTAATTTGCTTGTAATGAGTTTATAATAAAAGTTGCCCATGAGAGAAGTTTTTTATAAGAAACAACTTTATTTTATTATTATTTTGAGTCCTGGTATAGAGCCTTGAATCCACGCCCTCCTGCCTCAGTTTTGAAATTACAGAAATGGCTGGCCCTTGTGCCCCGCCCTAAGATAAACCAAGGAAGTCTTAACAGCTTGAAGTGTCTGCCATCACCCTGTTTGGAATCGGTACGTCACTGAGAGCAAGCTGTCAAGAGTGGAGGTTCGTCAACCGTGTATCAGCCACCAGAGTTCACGTTGCCTCCAAGGGAGTGAGCTAAGAGCTTGCAGATGGTTTGAAATGCCACGCAGACTTGGTGAGTCAGCTCTGCCACATCGCATTCGCAGCTCCCTGGCCGCGAGTGACGACACATGAGCGGCAGTGTCCTCAGTAGTTTGTCTCCTAGAGACAACTTGGCAGGCAGACATCTTGCAGATAAATGAGGAAAGATTGTCTATTTCAAGTGGCATAAGACATTCCTTAAAGCAGTGTGTCATATCTGTTCCTACAGTCAGCATTTTCTTTGGAGCAGAAAAATCTCTTCTCGGGCTACTACCCGAGTGCATGGCAGACGTCTTTGGAAGCGTAGCACTCGGGAGATAGCAAGCAAGCGCTGTGCATTCAGGAGAGCAATGTCTACAAATAGGTCAGGAAGTTTCTCGTGCCTACATGCATTTCTTTTCCTTCTTCCTGTTGGATACCAGCTGGGAAAATTGGTAACTTATGAAAATGCTTACCATTCATTTCATATGTATTACTGAATTTTAATTTTTCATAATCTATAAGGTTAGGTTTTGATAAATATTTAGAGGGAAAGGAAGTACATCAAAAGGCTCTCTCTTCAAAGATAAGCAATGCTACATTCAGAAGATGATCTTTCCTCTTTTTAAAATTTTTTTATATTTTATTTTATTGAACTATACATTTTTCTCTGCTCTCCTCTCTTCTACCCTCTCCCATGGTCCCCTTTCTCCCAATTTACTCAGGAGATCTTGTCTTTTTCTACTTTCCATGTAGATTAGATCTATGTGTGTCTCTCTTAGGATCCTCATTGTTGTCTAAGTTCTCTGGGATTGTGAATTGTAGGATGATTTTCTTTGCTGTATGTCTAAAAGCCACTTATGAGTGAGTAGGTGTTATTTGTCTTTAGTGAGGCGACCTTTCCTCTTGATACAAACATGCTCATACCTTCCGTGAGTGTTCTTTCATCCAGTTTCTACAGCGACCCCAAACTCTGAGGCTTCTAGATATGGGCAGTGATGGTTTAGACCTGGCTGAAGATGCAAGGCTGGAGAAGTTTCTGAAAACCTTTTTTTAATTCATAAATTTTCATGAGGCCTTTACATTATGTAATCTATTGCATATCATCGTTATCTCAGAACAGTTAATGCATTATTCAAAAAAGATTCCAGTGGCTTAAGCTTCTCTGACTTTATCAAAGGCACTTAAGAAACATTTCGCTATTAAAAAGTCTTCACTGACAGAGAGAAGATTCCAACTGGCTGTGCTGATCTTGGGAATCAGGAAGGACCACAGGATGTGATCCTGCTTATGGCTGAACTTGCTCAGAAGCAGAGAGCAGCCCATTACATACACTTGTGGAGGATGGATAAAATTGCATAATATAGGAGTTTGTTCATTACTGTATCTGACTTAATGATGAACCAATGTTTACTTATCAGAGGGACCTTGCTCCTTCCTTGCCCGACCCCTAAGAGCAATGACTCCAATTTGCAACCCTGGTGCAGTTTGACACTTATTATTGGTATCAGAGAAGGTATTGTCAAATCCTTTCCCACCGTCAACACCACTGTAGAGCCATGAGGCCTGTGATTAGTTCTCAAACCAAGAACAGTGGCTGAGGGGCCTATTCAACAGATCAAAGCAGACGTGGCTACCAGGTTCTCCCAGCATGCCTCAGTCCCTACCTGTTACAGACTATGTCTGGCAAACCCTGCTCTGTACCCTGAACTCTTCAGCCTAGGAGCTGAGCTGCCCTTCCTCTGAGGCTCTTCCCTATGTAATCTAGTCATTTAGCTATACCCAGTCCTTTTTTTTTTTTTTTTTTTTTTTTTTTTTTTTTTTTTTTTTTTTTTTTTTTTTTTTTTTTTGGCTTCTTGGTCTTTCCTCTCCCCTCTCCCTTACCTCTCCTCCTCACTTTGGCTCAACTCACGGGTCATGTTCACTCTGGAAGCTCCCAGGTATCTCTGCCAGCCGCGCTCTCCCTCATATCTGCAGTAAACATTCTCCTCCACCTTACTTAGGATCAGTTATGTTCTTTTTTCCCCCCATTTATCTATAATATAATTTGATTTTAGAGAACAATCCTCTTACACTCATGAGCTCTCCCCTCTTCATTTTTTTTTTTTTTATTTTGGCAGGGGGGAGGCAGTAGTTTCAGGTGTATTTTTGTTCAGGTACATTGTGTATCTTGATTTAGTACAAATTCAAGGCTGCCTACCTGCAGGCCCTGGGATATCTCTCTCAACACCTTCCCTCACTCACCTGTGCTTTTCTGCTCCCTTCCTTGGACTTAGAAAAGCACCAAGCATCTCCTCCTCCAGCCCCACCTCTCCTGTGGTATGTCCACTGATCCACCGTTGTCAAAGTTGGCTTTATTATTTCAGCACCTTCTGTTAGCGACTTGAGCCACAGGTCGCTTCTTTCTACCCTTGTGTTGTAAAGAGACCTGCTTGGATCTTCCCGCGGTCCTCATCCATGGGTGTGTTTAGTGCCTGGGAAATGCGTATATGATCCGAAGGCACCATGCTAGAACTTTCCAGAAACTTAGCATAGGACCAAGATAAAGTCTGAAACCTTGTCTATTGGAAGTGGCAAGGCCTTGATAGCCATCAGCACACACTGCCTGGCTTGTCTGCCAGTTGTTAGTCTCCAGATCATCCTCCAAGTGTTTTCAGGTGCGTTTTGTTAACCTTCAGTGTTAGGTTACGTGCTGACGTCTCTGAGGATCGTCTTGTGTTGGCAGAGGCTTTTTAGCTGCAGGAACTCAAACAGAATGAAGGAGCTGACTGCACACTTTACTCCTGAATTACGTCTGCCCATAATGTTTGTACGATCTTCCGGAGTCCAGTGGGACAGTCTGATTTTAAAAATCCTACGTGAATTGCAAGCTGATGCTCCTCTCCAGGGTGCACTTCCAGAGAATCAGGAAGTGAACTGAGCCCCATGGCTCGGAAATCCCCTTGCCTTTTGAGCTGCTGCTTTTAGAATATTCTATGACAAGCCCGAGGTCAGGACAAGTTCAACTACAACTGACATGGGCAGCAGTCTGGTAATGGCAGCGGATTGCATGCATTCCCCCTGCTGAAACTAGAAAAATCTTATAGATACCTAAGTTTGAATTTATTTTCTAATGTTCCATGCCTTTGTCAATATTGACCATTTTTTTTACATTCTAGTTTATTACGTTATTATTTTTTCACACCAGACGTTTTTCAGCTCTTGTATTTATTGTACAAGGAAAGCAGGCACACTGTAGAGAATGAGGAAGTTCTCACAGGCCGTGAAGTCACTTTTATCATGTTTATATTATGTAAACAAAAGCCTTTGCTTTGCATTGACAGCATTTAGCTGGATGCTCACTGTCGGTGAAGACCATAGGCACAGCCTCAGCATCTTCTGCTTTTATTGCTACCAACTAAAAATTGCTGCCATAACATGAAGTAAAAGTCTTGCTGTGTTCCTCTCAGAATTACATTTTCCCCCTTGGTCTTGTGGTTCTGAAAGCCTTTATTGCAAAGAGAATGACAATCTGATAGTTTTTTTGTAAGGCTGAGGGCACTAGGAAGGGAGGGTGACAGTGCCCAACTTCAGGTTCTTTAAGGAGGGTTGTCTCCCCGTGCTTATCCCGAAGCAGGAACCTTTGAGTATTCTTTACAGCCCTGGAGGAGAAATAGTCTTGGCTTGCCCTAAGGGAGATAAGTTAGCAGAATGCTCTAGCAACAGCGAGCAGGAATGCCATTTAAAGCTATCGTGAATTTTCACATCAACTCAGCATTCTCTCTGAATTTCTCTTGTGTTCCTGCTACACCAAAAGTCCCAGTGATAAAAGTCCAGTGAGATGAGAATTATGAGCACACAGGAAAGGCAGAGAAGTAAATATTTTGAAAGCTTGGACAGAAATAAATCAACAGAAATAATGTAAATATCCATTCTGCTTATGAAAAAGAATGCCTCACGTTCGCATCCTGAAATATTTTCCGTGGCTTTGGTAAAAAATAGAAAGGCGATGTCTGGAGGCCACGGATTGTTTGATGCTGTTTGTTCAAAGACGCTCAGGCCCCTCTTGTCCTGACCAAGTTGACCATTGGCCCCTTCACGCCTTTACACAAAATGTGCTTCTGTGTGTTTCTCTGTGCGTGCCTGAAGAGGTCACAGAGAAAAGGTCACCATGGATCACTGTGTCTCAGTGGGTTCGTGGAATAAATCATTGCTCTTCCTCACTGGCATGCCACACCCGTTCCAGCATATGCGGCTTTCACACAGTGGACAGTGGTCACAGCGGCATGTTTGCTGAAGGACTTTGCATGCCACTTACCACAGGAAGTACCGGACCTAAGAATAACACTTATGTTCACACAGCTCCATGTAGAGTACGGGTGGAAATACAGTCTACTTAATACACATTGCTTCCCCGTTTGAAGGATTTCCTTCTGAGTATATATTGGGTGGAACAAATATATGCAGCTAAAAACAAAAATACTTCTTTAGCCAAATTGTGTCTTTGCCGAAGTCCAAAAGAAAGAGAATAAAAGGAGGACTGCATAATTATCAGAGCTAAAACTTCGCAACATTTGATTGACATCTCCCTATAAGCTCCAATGCTCGCATTTAGAACAATATTGCCTCGACTTAGATTTTTCATTTTCATAGTATGGCTCATGCACCATTGCTGATCGTAAGTCATGTCATGCATTACATAGAGGATGTGTATAGCCGTTCTTGCTTAGAAGGGTGCTCCTCGATGCCTTGGGGAGTTGAGATTTTCATGGTCCAAGGGATGGTGTGGATGAAGTAAGATCAGTGAGAGACAGGACATACTTCGTTGTCACAGACAAGGTCAGTTTCTGTGTTCCCTGCTTTCCAGTGGCTTCCTCTGTCTTAGTAAGCCACCTTACTTGTGATTAGTGCTTATGCAGTCCGTGAAGACGTAGGGAGCAGAGCTGCAACGCAGTCCTAGCACTGCAAGGGAGCAAAGGTCTTTACTTACTTTACTGGGCACAGTGTGGTCCATAGTCTTATAAAGAATATGGCAGGGAGAAAACCTGTAGGTAAGTTTGCTGAACAAGTCTCTGCTGTTGCTCATCTTTAAGCAAAAACTAATTTATAAGCGAGGTGCGGAGGGTTAGTGGTGATATTTTGACTTTTCGTCATGACACTCGTTCCTATGGGTTTTGTGGAGCAGAAATAGAGGTTCCTCAGCGGCAAGTGTCTTAAAATGGCAGGGTGGGGGTAAGGGTAAGGAGGAGGGTTCATATGTTTTTTTTTTTTTTTCTTACAAGGTTTGACTTTTGGGGATATGCCAACCTCATCCATCCTGTATAGTTCAGTCTGTTTTGAAGTTCCGAGGGATGGTTATCCATCTGTTTCAGTGACTCATATTTTCATATCAGCTACTTTCATTTTCTTTATATCTCCTGAAAAATAAAGTGTTTGCCTCCAAGGTCCCTGTATTAGGTTTCAGTTGTTTTGACAAATTACCCAAGAGAATAAACTTCAAAGGAGGATAAGGTTTATTTTGGGTCTTGGACCTGGTGCTTTAGGGCTCAGTTGACACAGTCCACCATGGGGATAGGGAAGGACAGAGGCTGGATGAGGTCTGGTGATGGGAGGCACACTGAATGACCTGACTTGCTAGTTCTGAAAGGTTCCACTATTTCCTGGCAGTGGCATCAACTGGCAGCCATGCCTTCCACAAGGGCGTTTTAGGAACACCCCAGACCCAAACTATGGCAGTTACTTCCTCTCACTAATGTTTTCCTGAATGTGAATGACAAAGGTTGCTGGGGGTTTTCTGAGCCTCTCTGCTGTGGATTCTCAGTGTTAGCTGTTTGTCTTGAACTCTCAAAATCCTAAAAAATCTGCCTTAAACTATTTCAAAGAATTATTCAGCTAGCTGTGGTAGCTACACACCTTTGATTAGAGCACTCTGAAGACAGAGGTAGCCAGATCTTTGTAGGCCTGATCTACATAGACATCTGGGGCTATGCAAAAAGACCCTGTCTCAAACAAAACAAAACAAAACAAAGAGTTATTCAAATGAGAATACAAGGATACAAGGGTCCTTAAATCTTTTAGTTGTTGTTTGTTTTGTTTTGAGACTTGGTTTCTCTGTAGGCCTCCAATCCTATCTGATAGCATTACTGGGCCTTCCATAGGTGGAGAATAGGGTTTTTGTTACTCAGGTTGCTAGGTCAGATATAGAAGTGGGCGAGGTCCTGCTTTTTTAGCAGGGCTAAAGATAGCCTAAAGGAAATTGCCATCAGGCTATTGGGTCAACAGCCTTGCAAACTGAACATTGTCATTGGGCTTCATCAGTGTTATGTCTGTGGCTTCTTTGAAGGAATTATTCTTTATAGCAAGTATAGTTATGGGCTTAAAGAAATAAGGACTAAATAGGCATTCACTGGGTTAAAAACTGATTTTGAACCTAATTCTCCGGTTACCACACAGACACTTCTGTTTTAAAAATTACAATTTTTAATCCGTTTATATTATGCGTAAGCAGCTGGGCCACCAGCCTCTCTGAGGCATACCTATAATGCAAGCTTTCAGCACTGGTTGTTAATCTCCTGGGTGCTGAATAAGCGACGTTTCTATTGATGGACCTCTTGATTTCCTACTGCGTGCCAATGGGGAGCATGCTTCACTAGCCTCGAGAAGAGAAGGAGTTTGGGGCCAAGTTGAGAACCCCCGTGCTCAGCAACACTCCAAGAGCTCGGTTTCCACAGAGTCTTGGAAAGCCTTCTAAGAGCTATACCGTGTAATTTGAAGCTATGTCAGGAAGGAACTCCAAAAGAATGACAAGTTTCCAGGAGTGAAAAATACATACATTAATTCTTTGAAAGGATTTTTCTCTCTCTCTACTCACTTTTTTGACAGATCCTTTCTAGGCTGGAACTCTAGTTCAGAAACAGTTACACTGGTTCACTTTTCTGTATGGGTTTAGGTGGCAATTTTGTCCTTTCTCGCCACACATCCATACATGGACACACCAGGGCAAAGCCCTGTTTTAATATGAGAGCCAGGCTGATCATGCCAAAGGAGCTCTTGACAGACTACAGTCAGCCCCTTTTTCTGCCTCTGGAGCTCGGGCTATGGGTGAAATCTTAGCCTTTTCCTGCTTGAGTTGGCATGAATGTATAAATATACAGATGCTTTCCCTTCTGTGATTCTAATTTAAATTCAAGTTTTATGTCAAGTATAACGTGAGCAACTACAGATGTTCTCTGTGGACGTCACTGCCAAGGAGACCCTCCCTCCCTGTTTCTTTTCCTTTGGTTGGAGAATGAAAATTTGCTCATGATTATTGATCTTTAAAGGGAGTTCACCGCCAAATTTCCTAGATTGTGATTATGGAAATCATTTCTTTACGCTTAAAAATGGAGAATGTTTTCAGTGTTGAATTTAAAAGTAACTCAGAGTGTAGACTTTTTTTTTTTTTTTTTTTGTGGAATGTAATTGAACTGTGCTCAGGTGATGAGCACACCACAGTTCTTCCAGGAAAACCAAGGATGGGATAGAAATAGAATCTGTCCTGTTTATTTTAAGAATCCCACCCAAAGAAAAAAGTACCAATACTTCACCAGATGAGAGTTATTCCGGCCAGTGAAACGGCTGCTCGGATGTAGAAACCAGATGGTCTTCATTAGCCAGAAAGCTTAAAACGGCATTAAATCCACAGACTCAGCCAAGCTATGGATCCGGACCCTGCCTTGCCAAGCTGGACGTTTTAGCCAGGGAAACAGAGGGCTCCTTGTTCCAGCCCCTCTTAGCTGGGACCCTGGTGAAGAATGCTGCCAGACCTGCTCTTTAAGGAATTTTCATCTTGATAATGAGGAGGAGAGAAAGTTCTTGGAGAAAAGGAACACCCTGTTTGAAGGACAGGCAGAGAACGGGTTCCAGAAGCGGCCTCTGTGCTTCCTTGTAAATTGTAGCAATTGTCTGTGTGGGCTTCCACTTTCACCCCTGCAGATCAGTCCACATTGAGTCTGTGTGTTTATCTTTAGTTCAGCAGTGCCTGTTTAAGGCCAACGTGTAGCTACAGTGCTGTTAGGAGAGACCATTGCATTTCTTTGCTCTCTGTGTTGTGGCTTGGGAGGGGGGGAACTAACCAACCAACCAAACAAAAAAAACCTTTTTTTCCCCCTGATACCAAAGGTTTGTTTCCAGAAAGTTTGGCAGTGTAGCATCTACGCTGGTCTAGCTCAGAGTTCTGGAAATGGACTCTTGCTTTTGAAACCATGGATTAACCCACTGTTGCCGCTGGTTGTTTTGTTCATTGGCACCAAACACAGTTTTCTCGTGGGAAAGGATTTCCTGTTTCAGGATGCCACCGACAAGGAGCATGTTCATATTTCGCCTCCCGAAAATGCACATAGGCGTGAGGGACCGCCTATGTATAGGGTTCTAATCTTCGGTGTTGCCACGCGCTTCTGAAAATGTAACTTGACGGTTAAGAAGAAGCCGTTCTTCCGCTGGTCACCGTCCCCATTTACTAAGTTGTGTCTGTTTCTTTTCTATGCAGGGAGATAGTTTTGGAAGTGAGGAGTAGTTATCTTCCAGTTGTCTTTGAGAGCACAAATCTGACGGCGGTTATTCTAGGATCCAAAGGCTTCCATATCATGGATGTGCATACTACCAGCTCTTAAGAAGGACACGGCACGGGATTCATTAAGTTTCTTTCTAGAGGTTTTGTTGAGGAAAAATGGTTTGAGTAAACCTGTATGGACTGGTGAGGGACAGCAAGGCCCCCTTATCAGATGGTGCTGCTTTCCTCTTGGCTGGTGCTGAGGCTGTATTGCTTTTAGCAACCATCCTGTTGACAGATGCAGACGAGGATGCCCTGCGTTGTCTTGTGTTAATTAACAGGGCCAAGGATGTGTTGCTTCAAACCCAGGCTTTGTAGGTGGGCTACAGGAAGGACGGAGAGGCTTCTGGTTCAATCTGTGTGTTTGATCTAATTGTTCCAGTCATTACACCACAGCTGTTGATTTGGAAAATAATTTTCCATGACAAACGTGGTATTTTGTTTTAAGTAAACATTTATGAAAGGTAGCAAGATGTTATATAAAGCAATTTTTTTATATATAAATAGAAAGCAGTTCCCAGTGCAGTAATTTACTGTCATTTTGGAGGAACTAGAGTTTAAATTGAACTGAGCCCTGTGCTGGCTCAACTTTATGGAAATATGGTTGAAGCGTTTTCTGCATATTTACTTTTACAGTGAATAATTGTATCCGTTGCTTTTCTTGTTGCTGAGACAGTAGGGCTGGCCAAAACAGCCTAAGGAACGAAGAGTTGTCTTGACTCTGCATGAGGGGACCGTCCATCATGGTGGGGAAGTCCTGGCAGAAGGAGAACACACAGTAAGGAAAAAGGGAGAGATGAATGCTGGAGTCAGTGCATTTTCTCCTTTCCATTCTGCCTGTGACTGCAGTTCAGAGGATGATGCTGTCGGTGTTCAGGGTGGGTCTTCACTCTTTAAAACTGTGTAGGAAAGCACTCTTAGACACACCCTGAGGTATGTCTCCATAGAGATTCTAAGTCCAGTTGAGTTGATGATGAAGATTAACCACTATAATATTTGATGGAGGAAGGTCATTGGTTAAAAATAAAGAAACGGCTTGGCCCTGATAGGTAGAAAATTAGGTAGGCAGAGTAAACAGAACAGAATGCTGGGAGGAAGAGGAAGTGAGCTCAGAAACCATGCAGCTCCTCTCAGAGACGCCATACTCCCCTCTCCCGGGCAGACGTGATAGCTCTGCTCTCTGAGGCAGACGCACTCCATGAAGCAAGCCGCCAGGTCAGACATGCTGAATCTTTCCCGGTAAGACCGGTGCTACACAGTTTATTAGAGATGGGTTGATTGGGATATCAGAATTAGCCAGTAAGGGCTAAAGCTAATGGGCCAAGCAGTGTTTAAATGAATACAGTTTGTGTGTTGTTATTTCTGGGCATAAGCTAGTCAGGCGGCTGGGGTGCTGGGAACGCAGGCCTGCTGCTCCTATTACATCAGAATGGCGCCCAACATGGTGCGCCAGGTGAAGGCGTAAGTCACAAACAATGCCACACCAGTTTGGAATTATGATTAATAGGGTGGTATTTATTTAAAGGGGAAAAAACTTACAGATCACCATCCCAGACAACAGCCCTCTGCGCAACCAGGAAGGGAGTCTAGTCGCCCGCGGAGCAGGAAGTGAAGAGAGAGAGGAGAGGGAAGTGGCCGCTTTTTTAAAGGGAGAGAGACCACGGCCCAGTGGGCTGGTATCTCAGCAGCTATAGGCTGGAGGAGCAGAAGGACTTCCCGCAACAAATATTAAATTCCTTTGGGTAGAAAACCTGAGAAGAGAAAAAGCATATATTTTCTATTCTAAACCCCTGTATTATACAAGCAGATGACATTAAAATAACTGGGAAGGTAAGAGGAAGGATGACATAGAGAAGTGTGGAAGTTAGAAAAGGAAATTCAGGAACCAAGTTTAAGAAAATGAAGCAGAATTTATTAGATAGACTTAATTTTAAAAGGTAAGACCAGGTAACATGAGCAATTGTCCCATTTTTGACAAGGACTTGACTGCATTTAGCTCCTAGGTCTGCACAATACAAGGCCTATCACCAGGTAGTCATGGATGGGTTATGTTGGGAGTGCTCCTGAGGCCCAGCACCTCTCTGTTGAAATATTGGTAACTGATGGATTGCAGGAGAAGGGGAGACAAGAAGACAGTCATTATTTGTATCAGTGACTGAGCCCAACAGGCTAACATGGGTCGTTCTGACCATGGCTATATTGATAGTTCTGGTTAATTAAAAATCAATGGGGAATAAAGCAAAAAGACATGCATGTGGAGAAAGGACATACAGAGTGGAAGGGGCGTGGTGGAAGTGTGAGGGAGATAAGAGAGAGTGTGTCTTAGGGTTTCTATTGCTGTGAAGAGACACTGTGACCACGGCAACTCTTATAAAGAAAGGTATTCAATTGGGGCTGGCTTACAGTTCAGAGACTTAGTCCATTATCATCATGGTAGGAAGCTTGGTGGCATGCAAGCAGACATGATGCTGTCAAGGAGCCAAGAGTTCTACAACTGATTTGTCAGGAAGAGAGTGACATTGGGACCTGGCTTGAGCATTTGAAATCTCAAAACCCACCCCCAATGACACACTTCTGCCAACAAGGCCACACCTACTCCAATGAGGCTACACCTCCTAATAATGCCAGTCCCTGGTAACCAAACATTCAAGTCTATGAGCCTATGGGACTGTTCCTATTCAAACTACCACAGGGTTGAGAGAAAACAGAACATATCACATACATGTGTAAAAGTGCCAGAGAACAAATTCAGTCAATTAAAAAATAAACAACATAAAAAAACCCAACCAAACGAAAATAAAAACAAAACATAACCCAATCTGGAAACACTTCTTCCAGGACAAGCTAGGATTGTCTGGCCCTGCTTAAGGCTTTGATCCCTGGTGTACAGCATCTGCTAGTGTTGTTCTTTTGTAATTCTGCATCTTCTGAAATGTGAAGGCCTCTAAGATAAAAGAGAAAAAGAATGCTTAGGTGGTGGCACACGCCTTGAATCCCAGCATTTGGGAGGCAGAGACAGGTAGACTTCTGTGAGTTCAAAGTCAGACTGGTCACCATAGCCCTTCCTTTCACGAGTTCAGCCCAGAGTCCCCTCATTTGCTGTTGTTTTGTTAAAGACACGAATCCTCTGTTGTGGGCAGACAAGACGGCAGATGGGCAAATGCTTGGCCCTGTCACATCTGTGGATAGAAATGTCTTCAACTGAAATCTCTCCACCCAGGCAGTTTGACTTTTTTTTTTCTTTTCTCTTTCTCTTCCCTCACTAGTTTTTGGGATTAACTCAGGAATCACCCAGGAAGGGGCTGTGGGAGTGGCTGCTGGGGGAAGTAGAGTCTATCTGGGGTACAGCTCAGTTTCCTCATCAGGGCTCTCACTGGGGAGGAATTACATTGGTTCTTCATTTGGTTCTTTGGTTTCTAGTAATTCTTTTTCTGGATTTAGTTTTCATCTCTGGCAGACCTTTTGGATGGGGTAGGACGGATTTTAGCGCTCCAATTTTCCCATAATAAATTTTATTTTTTTCCCCTAACTAGGCAGAATGGTACAGTTGTGATTCTAGCAATGAAGGCTGAAGGCCCGAAAGATCAGAAGATAGGAACGGTCTGAGCTCATAGTAAATTCTGTCTACTCTTTATCTAAGGAAGTTGGGGCGGGGGAGGACCGCCTGTGAACAGAAGGACTCTAATACAGAAAGCACACTTTTCAAAGTCTTCTGAAATGGCAGATTGCCTGTAGCGGTCAAAGCCAAGGCCTGTTCCAAATTTGCTAGGGCAGATGCTCTGCTGAGCTCTGGATGAGATGTTGTTTACTTGCTTCGTGATAGGGGCCATGGGGCACGAGCACTCTGTCCTAGTGAGCCAAGACAGGGCTGGGACTGTAGCGCAGTTGGTAAAGTGCTTAGATGGACTATGATTTACATCCTACTCCCAAAACTAAGTTAAAGAAAAAAAAAATAGCTATGTATGAGCCCTTGTAATCCCGGTGCTGGAACAGCTGAGATAGGCAAATTCCTGGGGTTTTCTGAACGGCCAGAGCAGCCTGCTTAGCCAGGTTTCAACCAACAAGAGATCCTGTCTCAAAGACAGGTGGATGGTGCCTGAAATGTAATGTCTGAGGTTGGCCTCTGTCTTGCACTCACATATGCATGCATCAGCATGCACACATGTGCACACACACACACATGTGCATACACACACATGCACACACAGTGCATACACAAGTACACACATGCACATATGTGCGCATACACACACTTGCACACAGACATGCACACACACAGACATGCCCATACACACACATACTATATCTTAAAGACGGGTGGGACGGTGCCTGAAGAGTAATGTCTAAGTTTGGCCTCTGGCCTGCACTCGTATATGCATGCATAGGTAGGCGTGCGCGTGCATGCACACACACACACACACACATGCACACACACACACACACACACACCCCATCTTAAAGACAGGTGGACAGAGCCTGAAGTGTAATGTCTGAGTTTGGCTTCTGGCCTGCACTCACACATGCATGCATAGGCAGGCATGTGCGCACACACACACACACACACACACACACACACACACACTACTGGAGGAAAGTAATGATAACAGTGACTAACAAGGACTGCCCTGGGGAAACCTGGTGGGATGGTCTGTGTATTGTTACATTCCCGAATGGTTGATTCTCCAGTGTAATCTTCTAATAAAAACTAAGGTACAAGCTGGGCGTGGTGGGCGGCACATGCCTATAATCTCATCACTCAGGAGGCAGAGGCAGGTGGATCTCTGAGTTTGGGACCAGCCTGGTCTCCAGAGTGAGTTACAAGACATAGAGAGACCCTGTCTCAAAACAAGCGAAAACGCCCTTGGATACAGCCACTTGCTCAGCAGTGAGGCGCACTGTTAACACCTTGTTGTCAGGGCTGAGAAGTGGCACATAGTGTCACCTCCAGGCCTGGTCATCAAGGAGGAACTGACTCCATTCTGTGTGAGTAACTGTGGATTATGAGAATGTGAATTCTTCCACAGGGGTTATATTTATTTTAGAAACCGCTCTTTATTATTAGAACCTTTCAAGAGATATCCCACAATTTTCTGTGGGGGAAAAAAAATGAAAGGATCTTTTGAATGAACTAGGAATTATTTATTCTTTTAGGTGCCCACTGATGGCAATGCCGGGCTGCTGGCAGAACCCCAGATCGCCATGTTCTGCGGCAAGCTCAACATGCACATGAACGTGCAGAACGGAAAGTGGGAATCAGACCCATCAGGGACCAAAACATGCATCGGCACCAAGGAGGGCATCCTGCAGTACTGCCAAGAGGTAAGGCCCGTACGGTTGACATTTGTTCTTGCTGGGTCACATGTATTCATTAAAAATATTAATTATGATATTTTATATTTATGTTCTCTCCTGTAGTAAAAATCTTGGTTTCTAATGATCCACTATATAATTAATATGTTTATTTACTTTACCCTACAGTTTTTACAATTACAAATTATGCTGTTATGATCAATAAACTGGGTAAAATTTAAGTTTTCTTAGTGTAATGTGTTCTACTGTGGCTGTGCAATTAGGGAAGCATTTTGGCTAAAAATGCTATAAATAATTTTTTTTCTGTTCAAAAACTTTGATATATTTTAGTTGATTTATAACTGCTGGTTTTTTCTTTCTTTTTTGATTTATTTTTATTTTATGTTCATTGGTGTTTTGCCATGGATCCCTTGGAACTGGAGTTACAGACAGTTGTGAACTGCCATGTGGGTGCTAGGAATTAAACCAGGGACTTCTAGAGGAGCAATCAGTGCTCTTAACCACTAAGCCATCTCTCCAGCCCCCTGTTAATATTTTCTAATTTTTCTCTTTTAATATTGTGTCTTTGAAATAAACATTCAAACTGATACTAAAAATTATACTAACAGATCACTTCTACTTTATCCCTTGTTGATACTCTTTTTAAAAATAATAATTTTAGGGGCTGGAGAGATGGCTCAGTGGTTAAGAGCATTGCTTGCTCTTCCAGAGGTCCTGAGTTCAATTCCCAGCAACCACATGGTGGCTCACAACCATCTGTAATGAGGTCTGGCGCACTCTTCTGGCCTGCAGACATACACACAGACAGAACATTGCATACATAATAAATAAATGAATTAATAAAAAATAATCATAATTTTATTTCATGTATATAATGTTTTGCCTATGTTGCATCTATGCACCACGTCTAAGGCTGGTACCCCAGAAGGCATCAGAATAGGTTGTCATATTTCTTGGAACTGGAGTTACCAAACAAAGGACAGTTGTGAATCACTGTATGGGGACAGCAGCAGAGACTGGGGTTTTCTTACCTTAAATGCTTGGGCTAAGAGTATTTTGGATTTCATAGGATTTGAAATATTTGAATGTTCACAATGAGTTGCTTTGTGAATGAGCCCCAAGTGAATACAAAATTCTTACCTCTTTCCTGTGTGCATTACACACGCTGCCCAAAGGTTGTTATATGTAGTAATTGCAGTGTTCCTCCATTTGGGCTGCAGATCAGATGGAAATCTTCTGAAATAAATTCAGAGCAGTTCTCAAGAACTGTGTCTGCTTTTGGAACGTTTCAGATTTCATAAGTTTGGGCTAGAGATGCTCAGTTCCCACTCACTTTTCCTTTTCCACTAGCTGTGTTGAAATAATCAACAGTTGCCCACCCCTCGTCCTACAGTTTGTGCTCTACGGCCTTAGAAGTTCTCCCTCTGTCTAGCTACCTCTCTGAACTCTTTTAACTGTCTACCCCAGCTCCCAAAGTGCAAGTAACTATTATTGATGGTGGAAGTCACAAAATAATCCCACACTAGTTCAGAATTATGGATAATAATGGATTATTTATTTAGGGGAGACTTACAGATCACTGTCCTTGATAGCAGTTCTCCGCACGAATGGGGAATAGGAACAGAGTCTAGCAGCCAGAAGTGAGAGCTGGAATCAAGAGAGAGAGAGAGCATGTGCACACACTTTACAGCTGCATTTATAGTATAAGAGGCCACACCCAAGTGGGCTGGTGTCTTAAAGTCTATTTGCTGAAGGAGCAGAAGGAATGTTGTAAGGAACCACTTGTTCATCCCAGCCTCCCAGAACCAAAATGATCACACAGTAACCATATTAATTAAATCTCTGCATGGTCCATTAGCTCTAGCTTCTTATTGGCTAACTCTTACATCTTAACTTAGCCCATTTCTATTAATCTGTGCATCACCACGAGGCCGTGGCCTACCAGCAAAGTTTCAGCACATCTATCTCTGGTGAGCCCTGACTCTACCCTTCTTTCTCCCGGTGTTCGGTTCAGTCCTCCCCACCTACTTAAGCTTTGCCTTATCAACAGGTCAAGGCAGTTTCTTTATCCGTTAATGGTATCACAGCACACAGAGGGGACTGCCACGTCAAAGGAGCTCCCACAGTATACTATTCCAATAGATTTTTAAGAAAGGCTGAGAGGCACACTCAGTTCATGTTGTAGACTTCTGTCCTTTTCTGGTGAGTGGCTGCTGGTACCCAGATTTGGTCAAATAACCACATGTTATTAAACCTTTGACATTAGAGAGCTCAGTGATGCCTGAGTAGCTTTGTTTTCTGTTTTTGTCTGTGGTTTGTGCGATGCTGGGCCAGAGTCCCTCTTCCCACTCCAGACTGCCTGCTTATGGGCAGCCATGGGAGAGAAGAGAAGCAGGGTAGAGCGCTTGGGCCTTATTTTTCTCACCATCTTCAGTCCGTTGGGTAAGAAGCAGCTAAACTGTGAGGCGTTTTGAGTCACTTTTAAATGAATCTGGTTTGCATTCTATAATAATGAAAAGTCTCTGAGTCTTTTTATTGACTTAATTTTTGAAGAAGAGTAAAGCCTGGGTTTGAATTTCAGACAAACCTACATATAGAAAACTCCAAATACCTTGCCCTCCAGTCCATGAGATGGAGTCTTCAATCCCCAGGCTTTATCTGTGTGGTGGCACCAACCAGATGTGCAGCTGGAACACTTGAGATGTAGCCAGTCAATTGTGTGTGCTGCTAAGAGAAATGCCACATTTCAGAAATTTAACATTAATAAAAACCTAAAATACAGATTTCATTTTGAAATGACTATGTTGTAGGTACCTATTAAGTATGTCATAAGGATGGTACAATGAAATTAAATAGGATTAAAGATGAATTCACCCCTTTATCCTTTTTTTTTTATAAGATGAGAAGGAAATTTAAATGTACACTGACAATTTGTATGTAGTGTTCTTGCTTTGTCCCATGCCAGAGTGACGGGGCTGTGATCAGTGCACGATCCTGTCATCCGGGAAACAAGAGGCAAGTAGGGTCGAGGAGTCCCAACAGATTGTCCCTCATAAATTTCCTGGAGGTTTGACTCAGATCTCTCTGAAGCCTTTGAATCACAGCGTTCAAACCGGCTGTGGTGGCTCACTGATGTAATCCCTACACTTGTAAGGCTGAGCCTTAGCTATACAGTGAGATCTTGTCTCAATAGAACAAAGGAGGGGGATAGAGAGGGGACTTAGCAGTTTAGTGCACTTGCTGCTCTTTCAGAAGATGCGGGTTCAATTCCGGGCACCCACGTGGTGGTTCAGAACCATGGATACCAGGAGACCCGATACCCTTCTGTTTACTGCTTGAGCAGCAGGCAAACATGCAGTACACATACATATATGCAAAAAAAATACGTATGCTGTAGAATAAGTAATGTAAAAAGAATCTTTAAAAGTAACAAAATATTCTTATTAAAAATATTTCAATGCATGGAGATGATGTAAGAACCAATAATTCTGCCTTCCTCTCTGAAACACCCACCTTTGGATGCCAAGGGTGCCCTCCACATAGACTGTCTTCTTACGAGGGCCATGATCCATGGTTTTAGTGGCTCTAAAGACTGGCAGGGCAGAGGTGATGATGTCATCACCTGCAACCCCTCTGTTTTTCTTGTTAACAAAGCACCCACCCCTGGGCCAAGTGTTTGTCCCTTTTACCCACTTAGTGACGCCTCTGGTAAGGAGCCTGGGGAATAGACTTAGGGGAACTGCAGCATTTACGGGGAGAAAGAGAAAGCTATGAAGTGGCCAGAGACAGGATGAGAACTAGCATGGTGAGACCGCGAGTATGGTCAAAACAGAGAGTGATTGAAATATCATAAATAAGGTCCATTTGTGCCTGCCGTCCAAAATGGCCATGTGCCCGTTCTTGAAGGGAGAGGAGTGTGAGCTTCTAGAAGTGGTCCAGGTTCACTTGAGTCAACGTCTTAGCATGCATGTTTCACTTGCATGACCGTGAATAGGAATCATGTGGCATAATTTCCATGCGACAGGAAATTGGTGTTACTTACACTGTCGAGTATCAGTGTCTCTGCCCATAGGACTATACAGTCACCATTCAGCATCAAGTCAGTCACAGAAATGTATCCCCCCCAAATCAAATCATCTTTCTTCCGCTATCTTAGGATCTGGACAGCCACATCTATCTGCGTTTTGCTGTCAGAATACCTCCTCTTTCTAGGCAGGTTTGCTGTCTTTCCTTCTTTTCTTCCTTATTTTTTTCAGAATATTTGTTTTGACAAGTATAAGGACATCACTGATAGTAGAGACAGGTCGAAATGCAGTAGTTGCTGCAAGAATGGCGTGAATAAGTGGTGAAGATAAATGGGTAACTCAAGAAAAGACCGAGGCAGAGAGCTTGAGGCGAGCCAGGGCAAGGGAAATATTTTTGCTTCTATTGTTCCATTTTAATTTGTTTGTTGGCATTATTTTTAAAATGAGGACAACTTGAACCAAAGGAAGCTGAAGCAAAATCATAGGAAGAGTTGCTCTCCGTCCTAAAACTCAGGTGACTGCATTGGAGGAGGATAAGTATTGCATTATACACAGCTGTGCGTCCCAGTACTTGGGAGGCTAAGGCAAGAGGGTTACAACTTAGAAGTCAGACTTGGCAACATAGTAAAATTCTGTGTCCAAGGAGGGAGGAGGGTGAGCCAGAAGAACCAAAGGTAAAAGGAGACTCCCATTAGTTGAGTCTGGAGAGTTTTGGAAACTGCAAAGAATGGTCTCTAAGAAAGGGTTAACAACGTAGTTTCTATTGCCCAGTGACAGATCCTACTGAACAGCTTCTGTATGTGAAGAGGGTTTTGTCTCACTCAGGGGAAAAGTCCTGCAGTGACGGCGACTTCCAAAGCCAAGGAGGCAGGACTGAGGACCGAGACCTAGAATTTACCGAGTCATAGTTCTCTTGTGAATGCTGTTTTTTGTCCTGTTTACTCTTTTTTCCGTGCTAAAAATGGGTACCCCTTGGGGCTTAGGAAGGTGGAAAGCTGGCAGCCATGCTTCTGGGAATGACATCCCAACTTTGTTTTGCTGTTATCCATTGTAATTCCAGAGGGGAGGGATTCTGAGTGGCTTCATGTTGACCACACAGGAACTTGGCACCTGTACCAGAGTACTTACTCATGTGGCTGTGTGGTCTGGCAGCCCACAAGGCCTAGAAGAGTGGCTGCTAACAGTAGACAGAGGAATACACAGGGCCAAGCAGAATGACTTCCACGACCCTGTGTACAGTGGCTACGGACTGGGGCAGTTATTTTGGCTGGAGTGCTGGCTGGGATCCACCCTGGGTCTTGACTTTAAGTAGCACTGGGAAGAAGGAATCGTGGGTGGAGATGATCGCTCAGGACTTTTATTGGAGTTAGACATTGCGACAAGATTCCTTATTGGTGTCTTAGGGTCTCCCTGCCACTCCCCACATTGTAGCTCTCCTGTTATTTGTAATGAATAGCTTTCATATATAGATCTGAATTTTTGTGTGTGTTGCTAGAACACATTTCTTTTGCCTTTATTCCTCCTTTAACTCCACGTTTATATTTTAAATGGCATTGATTGATTTGTTGCTTGAAATGAGAAGGCAAATAATAGTCTTAACAGTTTTCTACATCCTCTGCTTACCATTTTGTTAAATTATAATATTTTTGTATTTTTTTAAGTTATAATCTTAAGGTCTGTTCTGTTGCAATAATTCCCATGTATAGGTTCTTTTCAATGGACTTGTTTACAGCCAATCTTTTCACCAACATTCTAATTCCTATTTTACTTATTAGGTCATTACCATTATCATTATTTTGATTGCCTTTGCCTTACTTAGTCATTGCCAATGAGTTTGCTTAGTACCATAAAGTTGGTCTTTTATTGCCATCCATCATTGCACAGATTTCTTTAAAATATTATGGAAAGACCTGGGGAGATGGCTTGAAAAGTAAATTGCGTGGAAAATTCTACCCCCAGAACTCAATGTAGAAAAGCTAAGTGTGGAGCACAAATGGAATCCATTTTTGGAGAGTTTGAGACAGGCAGCTGGTCAGCCATCTTTCTTGGAGTGTTCAAGGCTAGTGAGAAACCCTATCTCAAGGGGAAAAAATAATAGCTGTGTGGCACCTGATGATTGACACCTGAAGCTGTCCTTTGGCCATCACCCACACATGGACATATGTATATATGCAACACACACACACACATACACACACACTCACTCACAAACCATCCCTACTCATTACCAATAACATGGCTAAATATTTATTGGTATTTTTCTCTTAATAATGGTGAATTTATTTTATGTATGTACTCTAATCTCTGTGACTAAAGTACAGATGTTTTAGAATCAGTCTGCTGAGTCAGGGAGGTAGCTGTTAGCAATTTGAGCTTAGGGTAGACAGGTGAAGCTGGACTCATGACTCTGAGACCTTGTTTTGAACTTTTGCTAAACCAAATCAACTTTCCTACTAAATATGTTTTTGCTTTTGCTTTTTAAAGATGCATTTAACCATTGACTGGTGCTTAGCACAGTGTAGTGTTTTAATATTGATTCTTTGATGGGTGTCTTAGGTTTTCTACTGCTGGGAAGAGACACCATGACCAAGGCAACTCTTTAAAGGAAAACATTTAATTAGGGCTGTCTTACAGTTTCAGAGGATGTGTCTACTGTCTTCATGGCAGTAAACATGGCAGCTGGCAGGCAGATGTGGTACTCGAGAGGACTGAGAGTTCTATATCTTGATCCTCAGAAAACAAAAGGGGACACTCTGTACGGGGTGTTACTTGAAAATGTATAAAACTTCAAAACCCACCTACCTCCACATTGACATACTTCTCCACCAAGCCAACATCTACTTCAACAAAGCCACACCTCTTAACTGTGTCATTCCCTGTGGGCCAAGCATTCAAACACAAATCTATGGGGATCATACCTATTTAGACCACCACAATGGGGAATTAGCTAGTCCATGTCCTTTGTTCTGTCTTATTCCGCTTGACTTATATTTCCTGCCATTGATTTACTTTGAAAATTTTTAGTAGTGGCATTTTTTTTTTTTTTTTTTTTGTCCATTTGGTTCAATTGGTGCGCTTCTTGACCTATCCTTGATCAAGGGCAAGACTCAGGAGAAACAACAATAATTGAATATTTTACTTCTATTCTTAGCTACATATAAGACCTTGTGAAGTTTGATCGAGAAAATAGTTTTGACAGTATGGTCTAATTTGCATGCTTGTTTTAGCCATGTGTTTATCCGGCCTTCCAAATGTTTGGTACCTATATATTCCCTTCTGTTTCCTAGTATGGTAGTTAGCAGTTTTTCTTCTACACAGACAATGTTGAAGTACATGGCCCTCCTTCACTTTTAGTTACGCTTTCTATTAATTCCATGTAGATTTTTCCTTTATTCCTGATCAAGTGTGTATTGAACACTGTTAACCAGCTAAATGGTTCTGTGTTGCCATAGTTCATAGGTAAGGCCAGCCATTTTGGATAGGGTTTGGAAATGAGTCATTCAGAAATGACTAGCTAGCATTGATGACAGCAAGAGGGTGGAGTCCTCTGAGTGGTATTGATGCCCTTATAGAAAGAAAGACCAGAGAGCCAGATCTCTTGACTTGCTCATACAAAGAAGACCTGTGAAAATTCAGTGAGAAAACAGAAAAAAATAGCCCTCTGTAGCACCCATGATACCTTTGGTCTTGTCACCTTCCAGAACTATGTGTGACAAAATACATTTCCAGTGTTTAAGTTGCCCTGGGTGTGTGTGGTATTTCGCTGTAGCACTTTGGCCAGGACCCCATTATGCCTCCTGTAGGCACAGGTACTAGAGACCTATGGTGCTGCAGAGAGTGACATTTTGAGAGGCCATGATTCATAAAACCTTTTATCTGGCAACCTGAAGCATGCTGGTCATCATTTGATAATGCTTATGGATGACTTTTGCTCGCATGAGACTGGAGTGGGATGGGCAGAAGCATCCTTGTCTATCCTGAGGGAGCCCACCCCCCAACAGTGGCGCCTGTGGCTCCCTTCTTCCAAGGAGCCATTTCTTTCCACTGTTAACAGTTTTAAAGTTTTTAGACAGGAGTCTGGGGAATGTACAGCTTTGGCCTCATTTTCTTGAGTCAGTGAAGATGCAAAGCTCTATGATAGACCTACAGCAGTAGAGAGGAAAATACAGTGTCACTTTCAATGCTCGGGTTAGCCACAAGAACAAATGATCATAGTAGACCTGCAGTTATCTTCTGGGACTTTTCTCTGGTCTATACTAGAAGCAAAGAGCACTGAATTTATGGAAAAACAAACAAAAAACAGAACCAACAACTTGACTGTAACTTCATAAATCACTTATAATTAGTTTAACTACAGAAAAACAGCCATTTGCCCTAATAGGCTATTGGAGAGATTTGGCTGAAGAAATGTCTAAATATCAAGCCTCAGAGAAACAAGTCTTACGTATTTTCTATTTATGGATCCTCCACATTTCAGAGTTACGTGGAATCATGTCTACCTGTCTGACCCGACAGTGGAAGCAGTGTCTAGAGGGTCAAAGGGAACTGAGTGTGTGAGAACTTACGCATCCAAGTGTGTGTACAGTCAATGTGCACATTTAGAAACGTAAAACCCTTAAAAATAAAAGAGATCAAAGCTTGGGGGGTGTTATCCCCTTGGAAAAACATTAAAGCTTAAGAACAACAACAACAACAAAAAAAAACTTGCTAGGTTTCATTGTCCTCCTTTTTGGTGAAATGAGATTTTTGGAAAACATTGTTTTGCTTACCCCACAGGCTTCAGGGTGTGAGGAGGAAAGGAGAAAAAGGGCTTCAGTTCTTATCTGAAGACTTTATTCCTTCCCATTCAGTCCAGGCAAACTTGGCCAGTGTGACCAGAGACCACCAAGGATAGGATTTTGTGTCAACTCTTGCCTTTCCTGGCTGACAAGGAGTGTGAAGACACACAGTTCCATCAAGTTGAGAAGGAAATCTAGAAAATGGAGATGGTGGGATATAGCATAGAGGGTCATGACGGGGGGGTGTGGAGACTCGGGGTCTAAATTTCAGCTTAGCGGGAGCCATGGGATGTGTTAGGACGAGTACTTTGTGGTAGGACTTTTCAGTAAAGTAGTGTGTTCTCACTGGTCGTCTGACTGGGGAGAGAATTCAAGTCACAAATGAGGGTGGGAAAATCGGTGTGGAAGGTCATTCATGCTCTGTGCTCTGTTAGTGGCCCCGTGGTACAGTACAGGAGGTATATGTGATTCAGGGCAATCTGGGAACAATGTCTGTCCTGTCTCAAGAGTGTGTCCTAACTTCATAACTGGGGCAGACAGATGGTATAAAAGCCAATTGTTGAGAGTTACATTAGAAATCATATGTGACCTCAATCTCACTCTGTCCCGCTCTGGTCCTCAGCGTGCAGAATTCCTGCTAGACAAGACTACTTTCTGGAGGTACTGTTGGCTCTGGGATCACCCACACGGAAGCAGCCTCGGGAGGCTGCTGAGGATGGGAAAAGTTTCAGTGTGGATGGATGCCATTGACTTTGCTTATCGCCTCTACTATTAGATTATGGGCACTTTCTCTCGTGTTCCTTAAGTAAGTTCTTTTCCACTGCTAACGATTATCTGTGATTTCTTTAACCTTGTTCCTCTGAATGAGCAGTTGTTTTGTCTGTGATTAACAGGTAACAAATACAGCACTGAGTGCAGGAACAAAAGCTTGAACTGGGCGTGGTGGTGCACACCTTTATCTCAAACATTGGGGAGGCAGAGGCAGGTGGGTCTCTAGGATTTCGAGGCCATCCTGGTCTACAGAGCCAGTCCCAGGACAGCCAAGGAAACAAACACAGCAAACAAACAAACAAAAAAGCTCGATATGTGAATTTAACACAGCTATTTCCCGTTCCCTAAATTTCTATTCTAGAATTTATCATATAACCAAATATGGGATTCCGAGGAAGGGTTATTTCTCTCTTAGTTCGTCTGTAATATGGAAAAAAAATTGTTGAAAGACTAAACA
Organism: Alexandromys fortis; assembly: GCF_014885135.2. Taxonomy (NCBI): domain Eukaryota; kingdom Metazoa; phylum Chordata; class Mammalia; order Rodentia; family Cricetidae; genus Alexandromys; species Alexandromys fortis. Next base: position 14,840,341 of record NW_026067912.1, on the reverse strand, counting down.
GATTGTTCTTATCTTTCTTGTCAATCTCAGATCTTTCAGGGTTGTCCTACTTGGCTTTCTGCTGCTGTGATAAACAGCGGAGCCCAAGGCAACTTGGCACGTAAAAGATTTATTTCAGTGTACAGTTCACACTCCATCCGTGAGAGAAACCAAGGCAGGAATCTAGACGCAGGAACTGAAGCAGAGGCCATCGCGGGGCACTGATACTGCTTGGCTTGTGTCCAGCTATCTTTTCTATGCAGCCCAGGCCCACCTGCTTAGGGATGGTACTGCCCACAGTGCGCAGGGTCCTTCTGTATCAGCTGACAACGAAGACAATGGCCACAGACATGCCCGCAGCCAGTGTGATGGAGACACATTTCAGTGGAAGTTCCCTCTCCTCGAGTTCTTACCAGCTGACTATGGCAGGAGTGTACCTGTTGTGTTGGTCTTCCAGCTTTGCCAGCTCAGAACTGACCCCAAATCATAAGCACACAATGATTATAGTGTTGCCATTTAAAAGATCTAAGAATTCCTATTAAGTGGGACAGTTTTTGAATAGACAGATCATACTTTCTGTATATGAGTTATGGGTATGTGTTGTTCATGTAGTGGTCTGTTTAGATTCAAGGATTGCTTGGGACTTCGGGCTAAAAGAGATGAGGTCAATCTAAATATTGTAAAATAAAAAAATATAGCAAGAGTGTGTGTATGTCTTTGTTTGCCTTCTGTTGCTGTGTTATATAACACTGACTGTATCCAACTATGGGAAGAAAAGGTTTATTTCATGTTACACTCCCAGGTCACACACACTCGGTTACTGAGGGAAGTCAGAGCAGGAACTCCAACAGGACCTGAAGCAGAAACCATGGAGTATCACTGCTTACTGGCCTGATCCCCATGGCTACTGCTCAGTCACCTTTCTGTACAACCCAGGACCTCCTACCCAAGGGTTGCACCACCCACATCAACCAGCCATCAAGACAGTTCCCCATACGAACATAGGTCAGATCTGGACAATCCCTCCACTGAGTCTCGCTCCTCCCTCGTGACTCTTGGTCGTGTCAAGTTGACAGTAAGAACTAACAGAGAGAAAACTAACGTATGAACTAGGCAACGTGTGCACAGCTACCGTTTGTACACATCTGTTTCTGTGTGCTGCCTTGCGTGTTTGGCGTCCCCTATTTGCTTTTCCTTTGAGCCCTTTGGAAATGCAATAGCATGCCAGCCAAGCAAAGCTCCTTCACATTTACCAGCACCAAGTGGGAATGTGGGGCTATAACAACATGTTAATATGCAGTGTCAGAAGCAGAATCGGGTCAGATTGTTGGGAATCGCACTCTCGCGCCCAGCAGTTTTGCCTCCCGCCTCTTGTAAGGAAGGCGTCCTTGTGAAAACACAGGCCTGCTCTCCTCCCCGACATTGCAGAAGTGTTTCATCAGCTGCGTGTTGCCTCTCAGCACCTCATTAAGTCGCAAGCAGAGACAACTTTTTTCAGCTTCCACTTCTCTTTCTCAACTAAAGGAGATGTTCTGTTTTCTGTATCCCCCTCTCATTAGCAGAATTGATGTGGGAGACAATTTAGGATGCCATTTTTCATCAGGTTTCAGCAGCTTTAACGTGTGTCACTTAAATCGAGAAACAGGAGCGTGTTCTCTTGTACACACTCTTGTCTTGGCTTATGCACCGAAGTTTACGCAGCTGAAAACATGCTGTTAATATGGTCACTGTGTGCTTAGAAAAGACACTGACGTTAGCTGCTAACGTTCCTCCTCTGTGAAGTGAGGCAATTACTCCTGAGAACTGGGTGGCGTGCTGCCCAGGAAGTGTTTGCAGCGCTGTCTGGCGTTAGGAAAACCCTCTGTTACTGTATATTTTTGTTTTCTTCTTGAATATATGCTTTCAGAAGTTGAATTGGTCCATTTCAAACATTATCTCATGATCGGCCCACCTCTGTACCTTTTCCTAGAAGGGTCTTTGTTCTATATAAATGAGATAGCGACAACTCCGGGGACAATATTAGTTCTGTAAGTTACCATAGGTGTGGTTGCTCCCGCCGTTTACTGACCTGTAGACAAAAATGCCCTGAAGCACCACGGGTTACATGCAGGCTTCTGGTATATATGCTTAAAGTACTACATAGTTATAACATGAAAACAAAATAGAAATGTCCTGTAAGATATTACTGCTGTGAACAAAAACACTTTTACGTCAGCCATATGTTGTTTGTGTTCGTCTATTTTGCCCCCAAGTTTCTGTTAGAAGTATTTTCTACTACCTCTCTTTGGAAGAACAACATTGGAGGTTATTTTTCTCAAAAAGCTCACAATCCAGTAACTGTTTATAGTAGTGCTTAGAGGAAATCGGCGTGTGATGCCCAAAGGGAGCTTAATGCATATAGGATGTTTCTGTCGTGAATAGTATCAGACTTTAACCAGAAATAACGTTAAATATGTCAGACATTTAGAGTGCTGTCATAGTGTGTGTGTCAGGGGTGGGTGTCTCAAACTACAACCCTTAGCTCCTGCCTTCAAGGAGCGCACGCGCGCGCGCGTGCGCACACACACACACACACACACATATATATTCTGATTGTGGAAACAAAGGGATTCAAGGAGGGGCACTAGAGGAACCAGCAAATGAAGTTGAATGTTCCCTTAGTTTCTCTTCAACTATAAGGACCATGAAGCTGATTTTTATTATATTTTCAAGAGAGATACTGAAAAGCAGTATTCCTTTGAATCTGAATGTACTTGCCGTACGTTTCAGAGGCTTGGAGCTCAACTGCTGAGTCTCTCGCTCTGCGGCAGCGTTTCTCTCTGCACCTAGTCCTGTTTTACTTCCCTGCATCAACATCATGATCCAGATGCCTAGCCTCGCCTTTGCATGTTTTGCTCTGGCTTATCCTAATGCCCGGCCAAGTATCCTTGTCACCAGTGAGAGCCTGTATATATTCAGAACTCTTGAGCAAGAGAATGAAGTTATATTTTGCTTTGGTCTGGCACCAGGTAGCTATAGAGACAGAGCTGTGGAAGTAAAATGGGGGTTGCTAAATGCCCTCCACCATGAGGGGATCGTAGGTGAGAATCAATGTACTTAACACAGTACATTGTATTTATTCACTGTATTTATACAGTGACTTCCCCATAGCTTAGGACCAGTAAAAACTGGGCATAGCTGACTTTTCAAGTAGCTGACACAGGCCTAACTTTGGCCTTGCTTTAAGCATCTGTAAATAGGGTCTTTCAAAGACTTGTACTTAAAGGTTTAAATTTCTTTTTTATGTGTGTGGATGTTTTTTGTGCATGATAGGTGTGTGCACCATATGCATGCCATGACCCTGAGTCAGAAGAGGGCATTGGATTCCCCAGAACTAACTCTAGGTAGTTCCCAGCCACCGCAATGATACTGGGAATCGAACCTGGGTCTTCTGCAAGATCCAAGTGCTCTTAACTGCTGAGACATCTTTCCACACACATCCCCAAATCCCTATTTTAATCAAGAAAACAACTTCACACACAAAATACTATAGAAAAGAAAGGAGTGAGAGTATGGTGTAGTCATGTCCCTTCTACTGTCGTTCTGGTAGAACATCATCAGTGACAATTGTCCCTCTAACAATGTGTATTTTGCATATAAAGTACATGCAAATTGCACAAAATACTCAGAAATTGAGGACTGACACCCAAAGTTATTCTCCAACTTTTACACATGTGCAGGCATGTGTCAGCGTTGACATACAATTGCACGTGCACACATAATACATAAGTACACACATGCACACACACACATGCACGCACATACACACAAGACCCATGGAATTTTTACCTCCTTTATTGAAACTTACTGTGCCACAAGAAAATATTAAATATCGAGCTATTCCTGTGCTTAAATATTGATGAAAAGTTAGGAACTTATTTTACAAGGTCATTTATGTATTGTAATTCTTTTAAATTTTTTTTGTTGTTTTGTTTTGTATTTTGAGACAAGGTCTCTCTCTCTGTATCCCTGGTTGCCCAGAAGCTCACAGAGACCCTCCCAAGTGCTGAGACATAAGGCATGCATCAGCATGTGCACCATTTAACTTTTAATTCTTGACTAAGACTATGATCTCATACATAATCATAAAAATGCATTATTGTCTCTGTAGACTTCTATTGGAACTACTTAAACAAGCATTCAGACTTTAGTTTTGTAACTTTTAAAAATGTAGGTGTTTCATTGATGTGTGTGTGTGTGTGTGTGTGTGGTTTTGCTTTGTCGGGGTTTGCTCCTTTGTCATCAGATTACCTGATTTGTCGTTCAGTACTTCAAAAGAAAATCTGCTCCTTTATTTTTTTTATCATCTTTTCCCCTTTAAACAAACTTCCTGGTGTTTATAACAACAAAATATTTTTTTCTTAGGCCATTGGAATAATTCTTCATCTCTGTGTAGTGACCATGTCAGGTTGATGTGACTGTGGCCATGCTATTCATTAAGGAAATAGACAGACTACATGGGTTATGCAGCAGTTCAGATTTTATGATCTCCACATCTTCCTGCATATGTACACTGCCGTCAGTAAGATGGAGGGAAGTAGAGAAGCCCAGAGAGTCACACATGTGTCCTAGATTTTGTGGATGGAATTGGAAGTTAATTGTCTGGCTGATCACCTTTCGAAGCTCTGGTAGTCTCAAGGGAGAGCCACGCGTTCACGGTTTTAGTTTGTCAGTTTGCAATTCTTCCTGCTTAGACACCGGGAGTTGAATAATTTACTGGTCTACTGCACCAGATATTATTCCAGGAATCTCACGATGGCGTGTGAACAGTGGAAGCAAGGAGGCCCCTTCTCTTACCCGTCAGTTTGTAAACATAATTTGTTGGTTTAAATGGAAAAGAAGGAAATGTGGTGTGACTGTCTATTATAGGGACTTACAGAAAACTGACATCTAAGAAGCTTCGCGGTAGGGTGGCATTTATGAAGTGCCAGCTGGAATCCTTTAGAAAAATGCAGTAACTCACACTTTACTGCACAGAAAGTCACGTCCCCCAGGGCGAACTCTCATGCCATTGAGTTTATGACTCGGGAGTGCTGTTCGTTTGTGGTCTAATAACCCAAGAAAAGGTGGGAGAATTACATTTCTGTACACAAAGCTACTTGCCTTTCATTATACAGAATAAAGCTGTGGGGCTGTAAAATTTTTAGTGGCATTTTCAAGGAGAGCCTTGTGGGCGCCTTGAAATGCGTGTACCGAAGTGTCAAAGATACTTAAGCGCAAAATAAGATGAAGCAAAGATAGCTGTGCCCTTTGAAGCTAAACTGCTGGCTGTGTTTGAAGAACCCAGTGCAGGGCTCTGACTTACAAGTGACAGTCTCTTATTTTTATTTTCAATTGTTCGCGCATGCATGTGGATGTGTGTGGGTGAACAGGGGCTACCGTGTGTGTGTGTGTGTGTGTGTGTGTGTGTGTGTGTGTGTGTGTGTGTGTGTGTGTCCACGCGCCCATGGGAGATTGGACTCAGGCCAGCAGGTGCCTTTATCCACTGAATAATCTCATAGGTCCTGACTTATGCATTAGTGTGTGTTCTCCTCACATAACCTCCACCATTAAATTGAGTCCACCAATGCCTTTTTTTTTTTTTTTAAATGTATACAGTTTTATACTTATGTATTTACCAAAAGAAAAAGCAAAACAAGACCAACAACAAAACAAAGAAAGGCGGAGAGATGCTCAGGATTCCTGCCTCGTCTACACACCTCACGGTACAGCTGTGACAAGTCATGAGCCTGTGTGGGCATGTCCTTGTCACCCACACTCGGGCTTGCTCTTGGTGTTGTGCCTCTCTGAGTTTGGACAGGTGAAGTGGCAGTAGTTTCATTGTTTCATTAGCTCTGTGTGCTCTGTCTTCTTCTCCTGAGACCTGAAGCGCCACTGTCTTCTATGTACATGTGTGAGATTGTGTGCAACTGACATTTGTCAGGTATGTGTGTCCAGGGTTATAGGCAAGTGGGAAGGACAATTTTGAGTTTCTGTCTGTAATTCAAGAGTCATGCCCTCTTTATTTTTGTAAGCTTTATCTTATTTTATGCGTAAGAATGTCTTGTCTATTTATGTCCACCATGTATGTGTCTGGTGCACACAGAGGTCCCAAGAGGGTGTTGGATCCCATGAAACTGGAGTTAAGGATAGTGGTTAGTCACTCTGTGGGTGCTATAGTCAAACTCAGTTTCTCTGTGAGAACAGCTGCTCTAACCCTCAGCCATCTCTCCAGCCCTATCGCCTTGTGTCGTGAGACAGGGTCTCTCACTGGCTTGGGACTCACAGATTAGGCAAGGTCAGCTGGTCAGGGAGTCCCCAACTCCCCAATTACAACTGCTCCCACAACCCAGGTTCTGAGGATTCACTCAGGTCCTCATGCTGTGTTGCAAGGGCTTTACCCGAACACTAACCTCTCTGCTGCCCCGGCAGAGTTGCCTTTTCAGAACTGTCATGTGATGGAAATCATAACAGTTTGTAACCTTTATAGACTGGCTTCTGTGACTTAATGATAGGTATTTAAGTTTCCTCCGTGTTTCCATAACTAGAGGACTCTTGGGGGGCACTAAATAATATTTTCTTGTCTAGAATGTAGTTTTTAGATTATTTATCCATTTTCACCATTTCTCACAGTTTTTTTGTTTTGTTTTTGTTCTTGTTTTTGTAAAATACAGATTAAAGTAAGGTGATCAAGATATAAGTAATATTGTTTTATACTATTTTTCAATTGTTTAAGATTTATTTATTATATATACAGTGTTCTGCCTGCATGTGTGCCTACAGGCCAGAAGAGGGCACCAGATCTCATTACAGATGGTTGTGAGCCACTATGTGGTTGCTGGGAATTGAACTCCAGGCCCTCATGGAAGAACAGTTGGTACTCTTAACTGCTGAGCCTTCTTTCCAGCCCTCTTTTAATTGTTTTTTTTTTTTCAAGGCAGGATTTCTCTGTGAAACAGCACTGGCTGTCCTAGAATTTGCTCTATATACCTCAAATTTTGTAGCCTCAGACTCAGAGATCCACCTGCCTTTGCCTCCCCAGTATTGGGATTAAAGGTGTATGCCTCCACATCCCAGCTGTTTTATAGTATTTTGAGAGGATAATAATCAATGAAAAAAAAAAACACAACAAACAAGATGTCAACATTTTAAATAAAGTCAAGGTCACTCTGATAATCATAAACAAAGTACTCCGTATCCATAATTCACAGGTGGACATGACCCCTCTTGCTGAGGAACCTGGTTCTCCTCACCAGTCCTCAGCATTGTCCCCACCAACTGGGGCTGTGTCCTCCTGCATTTCCACTTCCAAGCTGCTCATCCTGGTACATCCATAACCCACTTCACCTATGGACTCCTGTGCTTTCCAGCCTAGACCACCATTCTCCTGAGTTGGAGTTGTCCCTGCACCCACTAATCGCACGGCACACAGCCTCAGTCTTTGGAGTCTTCTGCTCTGGGCTTTCTGTCACCCACTACAACAATTCTTTCGTACGTTGTAAGTGATTTTGAGGACTCAGTGATTCCTCCAGTACTCAGTTTCCCTCCGTGACCTTGACTTCCTTTCTAATCATCTACTCCCTCGGATGGCCATATTTATATTCTTTGCAATCACTGGTAATTGAGGCTTTCCTGAGAGTCTTAATTTTATCCTCACACTCTCCCAAGGACTGCTTCTTCCAGGCTCAGTTTTTCTGATATGTCTACAGCAAACCCTTTATCTCATTTCTGGATTCCAGTTCCATTGTCTTACAGTCTTTTGACTGTGTCTAATCCCCTTCACGTCCTCACCTTCGCCTCTACTTACACAGCCTCCAGTTGGAGCCATCTGCTTCCTTAATGCCTTTAGTCAGCTACGTCTATTGTTATTTATCTTGCAAATCTGCTCACTTTAGAGGCACATTTTATGTTACTATTTTCTTTCAAATCTCCACTCATTATTATTACATAGAAGTGGTCTGATATTTTGCAAATACATTTTAGTTGATTGAGTTTGACATTTCATTCCAAGTGCTCAGCGAACGGCATGATTTACGAAGAGCAGCCATCGGCGAGCAAGATAAGTAGTTTGTGACTGAAGAAGGAGCATTCTTGAGTGCCATACTTCAAATGGCCCTCTTGAAGGCTTTCTTAATAAAATATTTTTATGTAAACTACTTTAAGGACAGAAGCTGATGTTTGTATGGGAACTGGCTACCTTCTGTGCTCTGGGTATAAAATACTTGTCAGGTGGAGTGGGTTGAAATTCAGTTAAGATGATATCCTCAAGTGTATCAATAGCTGTGTTCCTTTAAAACACTACAAGCCATGGTCTTCAATTGTCTGTTTATTTTGCATAGAGAATGACCTCATGCTTCCAAGAGTCTCCACTCCTCCATGTTTCTACTTTGTCTCCTCTGGACACTGTCTGCATGGGCAGTTTAAATGCAAAGCACTAGGCACTGCCAGTCAGTCCTTTTTCCCTTACACTGATGCTCTTGTTTGGCTAGAGCCCAGCAGAGCAACTTGGCTCTCAGGGGATAACGGGACCTTTTAATGGCAGTGGAGGTCCAGCAGGTTCGTTCGTTTGCCAAGCTTCGCCCAGTAATGGTTTTCCCCTTCTCTGGTGCTCCGTAGGTCTACCCTGAACTGCAGATCACAAACGTGGTGGAAGCCAACCAGCCAGTGACCATCCAGAACTGGTGCAAGCGAGGCCGCAAGCAGTGCAAGACCCACACCCACATCGTGATTCCCTATCGCTGCTTAGGTGAGCCAGCCAGCCGTTCCCACAACTGGTGTTGATAGGTGATATTCTGTATGGTCATGTGCATATATGATGCCTTTAGCATGCTGTCACCACTGTATCTGTGCATTTCACATCAGCAGATTCATCCAAACATGGGCGGAAAATAACTGAGAAACAAACGCCAAACAATACTGTATCTATATTTACGTATCATTTATATTGCATGCGATATTATAAGTAAGGAGAGGTTTATTTGTTGCTTTATTATTTATTGTGGTGCTTGAGAATAAATGGAGGCCTTTATATAGGATATAGGCGAGGCACAGATTATACCACGAATGTGTATCACAAACCTGAGAGAGGTAGTTTGAAGTATAAAAGAGGTTGTATGTAGGTTATGGGTAAATACTGTGTCATTTCCTATGAGACTCGGAGTTTTATTGTCCACAACGCCCACATCTACTGAGTGACAAACATCTGGTGGTGGAGTCCTAGAGTCTCACAAGCTGTTCCGTTCCCATTTTTGCTGTCCAGTTTCACCAGTGGCAGGCCTGGTATATTTCTTCCCAGGATTTGACAGAAGAAAGAAAGTGGAGTTTTCCCTCTCACTAATTCCTCAGAAAGCCCTTTCCTAGAGCACCCTTTGTTTCTGAAGTTGCAAATGGTCATGAAATGTGTTTGATTGTTTTGTTTTCTACTTACTCATATCAAACTGGAGGAAACGGTGTGGTCACAAAGGAAGGCTCAAAATCTTGCACTAACTCCAAATTTTACTTTCATTTTTGTCTTGTCAAAAAGAGCCATCCTTGTCTTTTGGAAATGCTGCCTTAAGTTCATTTTCCATCCTATGCCTCTTCTTAGCTGCCATTTCATGGGAACAAGCCTGGTAGTGGTAGCCCTATTTGATCTGACAAATTCCATAAACGTTTCCCATTCTTATTAATTAGTAAGAAGGCTGTAAATAAGGATGTAGGAAGTATAGACAAATATTGATAACTTCTTATAAAGCCTAAAAGGAATCTCTGATAGAATGTCCCAGCTCCTTTTCTAGGTATAAGGCAGTGGGTTTGAGCCCAGACACTTTAGCAACAAGGGCTCCAGACCAACTTTGCAGATAAAGCTCACTAGAGATTCTAGAGACATGCACAGATAGCATTTGTTTAGCAGTGGATCCCACAAGAGCCATCCTGCAGGCTGGTGGGATGACTTTGTGGGTAAGAGAGCTGCTCTTCTGAAGAACCTAAGTTCGGTTCCTAGTACCCAAGTCAGGTCAGGTGAAGCTTGTTAAGCTTCTAGCCTTGTAGCCTTCAAGGGCACTTTCACTCAAATGCACATCCTCCCCCCAGATACACACACACACACACACACACACACATGAACATGCTGATTTCTATTTATTTGTGCATGTAGTTTGAGAAGTCAACAGAAAACACGGGAGTGGGGCATTAGAATGAAGATCTCACCTGCATTTCATATCCAGTGAGTTAATAATGAAGGCAGCGTTGACCAGATTCTTAGCCTAATGATGGTCTGTGCGTTTTCTTCCTCTTCCTTCCTATTTTAATGCCTTCTAAGGCCCTAAGCTCTTCACTGTATGGTTGAGAAATAGAGAATTAATAAGAGAATATAAAGTGAATAAGGTTCAGATACTAATCTGAACTAAATCCAGACCTCATGCCGTAGAGCTTCCACAAGAAGCCAGATTTTATACCATGAACACACAGGAACCACATTGATAAAACTTGTTATATCGCTTAGGGGAACAATCTCACTAATTTGCCTCTGACACTAGTTTCATCTAGCAAACACCAGTTAGTAATGACGGTGTCCTGTCCTCAGCTCTTACCCCTAACTATTCTAGAACCATTTCACTTGTTGAGAGTTATAGAGATGGACAGGACAGACAGGGGAAAAGTCGTGCGAGAGACCCTGTGAAAAACTGAGGAAGATTGAATTCCCTTTTGCCTCTGTGACCAGATTTCTCTTTTATCTTTTGAATAGAGTCTGAACTCCTTTGATGTTGAAGTACATAATTCAGGGAGGCAGGCCGCTTGTGACATGCTCAGGAAGTTTCCCAGGTCTGCCTCAGCATCTGATATGGAATGAACACTCTGACACTAACCGTTTCTGACTGCGAATAGACCAGATAATCATTAGATATTCCCAGCAGGCATCTGGCCTGTTTGAATCTTTTATTGTGTTTCTCATCTTATAAATCCCCGGCCTTTTCCCATTGGACCTGAAATAGACTGTTAGTTGACAGGCAAAGCACACCTGTTTCTTGCTTTGCCAGTAAGTTTAGATTAGAATTAAGAGATATGACATTGTCTATTTCTTGGGCAGTCGCAAATTTTCTAGATGTCTCAAATGTAAGTGCTACAGAAGGCATAAAAATATTCCTAATATGTGTATGCATGGTATGCCTTCAATTTGGAGAAAAAGGATTAAAGAGGGTACATAACTCATGTACATATTGTTTGCATGAATATTGTAAATTGTAACTCTTTTAACCTTAATTTCTCCAGGTCTTTCCTTCCTTTTCCCCTGACTTCTTGACTTCTCCTTCATCTCTGTGTCTTGTCCTTAGTAATTGCATAGGGCAGCCACTGGAATTGTTATTCTGTGAGGTCCTCCTACACAAGGGAGAATATCAGTCACCAGAGAGGTTAGATTTTTTTTTTGATATAAGTCACACAGCTGCAGTGTATTCAGATCAGGACCAGAGCCCACCATTTCTTCATTCATCATCAGTATTCTTTGTGATTTATTTTTTTTAAAAAAAAGTATTAGAATAACTATCCATTTGCTATATAAATTCAAATCATGTAAGAAAGGTTGTGAGTTTGGAACAATAAATGTTAAAATTCTACAATAGATATTGTGTTGATAAAGGCAGCAACGCTGACCTTTGGTACTGTATAAATTGGAGCGGTAAAGTCTTCTGATAATGAAAGAGGTAATCAGTGGCTTTTTTTTTCTTTAAAATTTGCTCCTTCTGAAACAAAGAATTATTGTTTAATCTCAATCTAAGAACTCTCCGAAACCTCTAACTGTATCCAAATATATACTTTAGACAAAGGAGAGATTTACTAAAGTTTATTTCCACAAAGATGTGACCTAAAAGCAAGAGTAAGATTGTCTTATGCATTGCTGTATTGAAATTCAAAACATTCAAAACAAATCTTGAGAAAAATGCCTGTCATTCCTGGCATGCAGCCTCCTGACCTCTGTCTCCTATGAAGGACCCGGCAGGGCACTAGCTGAGTTCTCCCTACACCCTGTGTTTGCCTTGGAGACTTGCTCTGCAGTATCTGCAGTATCTTCTATTGCTTATGGGATGGGGAAGTGCATCATGTTGCCGTTGGCACTTTTCTCCCATGGCATGGATGGCTACCCTTGGGAGTGTGCAGGCCTTCTCATTTCACTTTTTGTTTATGATACTTCTAGAACCAGAGTATAGGATCTGACTTGATCGTGCAAACATCTTATCATGTACCATGTGGAGCTGAAAGCGTGTCATCTCAGCACTCAGGGAGGTGGTGGGTTTCCCGTCAAACTCTTTCCATGCGAATGACTTCTCTCTTCATGGTATGGTGGATCCACATTGAAGCTGGCTAGCAGTGGCACAATACGTTGTCTAAGATAAACCGCTGTTCATTCCTCAGAGTCAGAGCATCGTTCATAGTGTAATCTAGAAGAGAAATTAGAAGTTGGGGAGCTAGAATGTGACCTGCCAGTATGCCTCTGTTGCTAAGAGATACCCCAAATGTGTAGGTAGTCATGACCTTGCTCAGAATGAGAAGTTAAGAGGTTTTATTCTCTGAATTTTGAACTTTATAGCTTTAACATTTTAGGACAAGTCTGCCTTGCTTTCTAGGTGTCTGCTTCTTTGAATGACTATATAGCCTTCTTGGTCTTTTTTAGGTTAAGAAATGTATTTGGTTTCCTGACAGATAACGGTCCTGTAGCTCTTCTGTTGAACTTACGCTGAATAAGTTTTGTTGTTGTTGTTTATTTTTTAAGCACATCAGCCAATGGTAAAATATTTAAGAACGTTAAAATACATGTCACCAAAGTGTGAAAGTAGGCAAGAGGATGGAAGGACATTTGTTTTAGACCTTTGGATCCTGTAAATGCCCAGAAATCCAAACGTGGGAATCTGGAGACTTCACATATTTCAGTTTTATTAAATATGATGAGTTAGGTCTGCATGCCCTCCTGAGAGATCTACAGAGTACTCATTCACACACAACCTTTTACCTGTTTTAAAGCTAAGATTTCTAACAAGACTACTGAAATTGAATTAGCAAAGATATTATACTTGATATTAGACTGATAAATACTGTTGGCTAGGGTAGAGGGGTGGTATTTTAGGCTTTTCAAATAATTATCCAAAAATAGCATTAAGAATACAAGAAATGACAAGATGATAACAGTGAGTCTAAAACCCAATTAAAAGGCATTTTAATAACAGTATCAGTGGGCACTGTGGTCAAGCATGGTGGTGCATGTCTTTAACCCCAGAACTCAGGAAGGAGAGGCAGGCAGATTTCTGTGAGGTCTGTGCCAATCTTGTCTACATGATTAGTTCCAGGACAGCTAGGGTTACAAAGTGAGACACTGTCTTGGAGGGAGGAAAAATAAAGAATGCTGTGACATGTTCAAATATAGGTGCTGGGCACAGAAAGCTCTCGATACTTTTCTGCAGATTTTGTGATGGCGGCCACCCAGTGGCTCATTAAGGGTTCTGTTTTTTTTTTTTTTTTTTTAACACACCCCTTGGTGAATTTCAGCTCTTCCTGGAGATGTGTCCCAAGGGACCCCCTTCTCCCTGGCCCTTCTTCGTTCTTCCTGTCAGTGAGCCTCCAGCTTTGGCTTTGATCACTAACGGAGAAAGAAAGTCCCAGAGCAGCAGCTGTGCAGCAGCCCAGAGAGCAGCAAGTGCAGATTGCAGGAGAGTGGGGACAGCCCAGACACGGGACGCTTGAGGGAGGGATGACCCTGACTACCCGGAGTCCCCGCCTGGCCTACTAGGATCCTCTCACAGAGTTATAGTATGGATGAAACATAGACAATGAAGCAAATTTTAAATTATAGGCTTGCATTAGTTTTAGCAGAAAAAGCACAAAACAGTGAAAAGAAAACCAACAAAGGTTATTTTTATGAAATACCAGATATCAGTGTGCAACAGTTTTGTCTACTGTGTCGTTGGTCAGGTTGCTATCAGCTGACAAGGAGAAGGCTCTTGGTGTAGCTCAGTGCATAGTTGTTTGGCCCCATTGTTTTGGGCCTTGTGGTGAGGTAACACATGGTGATGGGATTACATGGTAGAGCCAAACTACTCACCTCATGGCCAGAAATAAAAACAATAATGGAAGAGGAGGAAGCTGGATCCTGGTGTCACAGTTCTCTCTGAGGGCAAACCTACCAATAACCTTCCCTCCTATCCCCTCCAGCCTCCATCTCTCAAGAATTCTACCACCTCTTTAGTTCATGTCTCTTTGGGGAGACAGCAAAGATGTGAATGTCACTGTCTTGGTGCTGGTACCATCCAAAGCTGTGCTGGTAGTGATGTTGGAGAGTAGGCAAGGCACTAAGACTAAGAAGCATGGTATCATCTCTCACAGCGGGGAGACCTAAGGTCGAGAGTTCACAAAAGGAGGCATGTATCCAAGTCACTATCACTTCTTCCTTTGCACGCCTACCGATCCCTTTTCTCACCCAGCCCGCCTCTGCATGTGTGTCTTCTTCCTCTGGGGGCTCAGTGGGTTTCCTAGGGTTGCTCACAAGAGCATGGATAAGGTCTTGATAGCAGGAGCCTTACCAGTGGCCACGTCTCACCTTCCAATTTTAATAGCAAACAACTAAGAGGTAGCTATGTGTCAGGAACGTATTACATCAGTGAGTCTGAGAGTCTGCTTAGGGAAAAGAATAATTGAGGAGCTATATTAGGAATAAACACTTCATGGTGCAGAAGATTAACAATGCTGTCTTGCGATGCTTTTGCATTTGGAGATAATTGGTTTCTGTGTGAAATGTAAGCTCTGTGGTGATTGGGTCTTTTGTTTGTTCACTGAAAAAAAAAAACCCAGAGCTTAGAATATGTCATAGTACTTAGTTCCCACTTGTCAGGATGTGTTGAAAGAATGAATTGGAGACTTAAGTGAATGCTGGGGAAGGTAGAAAGGGAACAGGAGTCTCCTGAAAGGCAAAAGACACGGAGCCGGGGTTTCTCCCGCCAAACACTTCCTAAGGTGACAGCAGGCGCCATTTACCTTATGTCATCCAAGCTGATTAACATAGAGAGCGTATTTGGTATTAGCGTGATTATCGTCAGCATGCTAGGAAGTCCCCTGTGTTGTGCCAGCTGAATGACTGGAGCTAGCTCACCCTTGTTTTTATAAAGACCTTTGCCCTTCTGACTGGGTGATTTCCTTTATTAGCAACATCTAGGCTTCTCATGTTTTCTTTGTTCTTCGGAGAACCCCCAGCCCTCACTTCAGTGTCCCGGTTCCAGGTATCTCTTGAGCATCCATTCTTGTTCTCTCCTTCACAGTTCTGCCTCCCCATGTGGTGATTACAGGTCCCGTGATCCCCCCCACCCCCACTCAGGCATCATCAGAGTCCGTCTCCTCAGCCCCAGTTATCTGTGGCATCCGCCAGACCTCTGAGCACGTTTCTGTCCTTGTTCTGTCCAGTGCCGTCAAATTCTGTTGACTGTGGCCTGCTTCCCATGTCCTTGTCTTGCTGTTCCTTTTGTGCGTTCCTTCTTTCCCTGTTTTCCATCTCGGGCTCATGTTTTTTTTTGTCCAGTTCAGAAATCCTAAATACTGATGTGTTTCGCCAGCACCTCTTCCTGGCTGTTCTTTGTAGACAGCGCACAAGCTCCCCAGGGGAATTCCATCCATGCAGTGCATCCCCTAAAGCTGTCCTGAGTTATTATGTCCAAGGCCAGGTTTCCTGGCTGGGGGAGGCGGTGGGGGGGGAACTCTCAGATTCTGTGTGACCTCTGGAGTACTGGTTCATAGGTTAATTTGAAATTTCAGGAAAGGTATATATGAATACATGGTGGGTAGCGGATAATATAACTCAGAGATCGACTACTTGCTTGCCATGAGTGAGGTCCTGGGTTCAAGCTCTGGCATTTTCAAACACAAAAGCACCAATATATGATGAATTTGATATTCTTAGATTAAGCATCGTGTTTAAAAAGTATGCTTTTTTAAAAATATTTATTTATTATGTATACAATATTCTGTCTGTATGTCTGCAGGCCAGAAGAGAGCACCAGACCTCATTACAGATGGTTGTGAGCTACCATGTGGTTGCTGGGAATTGAACTCAGAACCTTTGAAAGAGCAGGCAATGCTCTTAACCACTGAGCCATCTCTCCAGCCCCCAGTATGCTTTTTTTTATCAGTTAATTTATTGCTGAATACCAGTTGGAATGATTAAAATCTGTCACAGGCAAAAGAGTAGTTATTCTTGGCCTCCTGAAGAATTTATATGTATGATGTGTGTGTGTGTGTGTGTCTGAGAGAGAAAGAGAGAGAGAGAGAGAGAGAGAGAGAGAGAGAGAGAGAGAGAGAGAGAGATTTGTGCGTGTACATGCCCCAACCTCGGTTCCTTTCTTTTATCAAAGTCTCCTGGACTCTAGGTTCCCTTGCATAAGAACTAATTAGCTCTCTGTAAACTAGGCGTTCTGTTGCCAATAGCAAGCTTGCATGTGCTGATTTTTAAGTGGTGCTGTGCAATTAAGCACAGTCCTAAATTTTGAATCCTGAAAAGCATTTTGGATAATTCAATTTAAATATGAGATTTGTTGCCAAGTATCTCTTTAAAATATAGGTGTGGTCTCTATTTTAGAATTATGTTATTCTGTAAGGAGAACTTAGGGTTATACTAAAGCTAATAACTAGGGACCAACAATGTGATTCAGTGGATAGAGGTGCCTGTGCACACACAGCCTGGGAAAGCTGAGCTCAATGCCCAGATCTGGGAGAGAAAACATTTAAGAGTCCTAGCTGGGAAGAAGAGAGTTAAGTCATCTGCATGCACAGTGCCAGAAGGCTGCCTACTGTAGGAATGCCAACTAGAATTGCCTAATGAGTCAAGAATGATAAATGCTTAAAATTCAGGAAAACACACATATGACCTATTATTTATTGTTGTAGTTGAATGTTCTGGTGACATGGGACTTGTTATCAAAGATACCCTTTGAACTCGCTTGGCTTTTCAGACATCAGATCTGCTTTCCCAAAGAGATGGTCTCCTGTGTAATGCTTGTACCGTACAAGTTTCCAGGGACCTATATTCATAGATATCCCCCTGCCCTAGAAACTGAGGAGCTCTGGCTAGGAGACAGCTAATTAGTTAGAATATTACTCCGGGATGAAGATGTGTAGTCTGTCATGTGACATGAGTCAGGTCAAGAGAAGGAAGTGACCTTTGGCTTTGTTTTCCTTCCTGGTGAGTGACCTGAAGGACCATTTCATGTAACTTATGGTACTTTAAGCTTAGGTCGCGGAGCTCTTAGAGTAGGCTAACAGGAATGCTGTTGGAAGGTCTGCCTCGCTCACACTTTTCTTAGATGCTGCTAGCTATTCGTAGTTTCCCTCAACTTTTTTCCAAAACCACAACATTTTGGAATAAAAAAACAACTCAAATCCTAAGGACAACTTTCTTGGAATGTGAGTTTTAACTACTGTTATCATTTTAAAGGAAAGTCAGAAATCATACTATTTGAAGGGGTACCCCCTTTAGCTGTAAGCCTTAATCACATAGTGTCCTCCTTTCTAAATGTTTACCATAAAACGAGAGATTTCAAATCTTCAAACTCCCTGCCTGTGGCTTCCTACTTTGAGAAACGATTTAAGGACATTTAAAGGCTTGGTGTCTGCTTGCCCAGAATGCTCTTCAAAATATCTGCTCCCTGGAGAGTTAACCAAAGTTAGTCTTTTCATGTGACTTCGGTTTGTTGACCTGGAAGACTGGGGTAATGAAGTGGACTTTGGCACTGTTCCGCTGCTTTCTGGTTGAGTACCCAGCCTGGAAAGGAAGGCGTGGCTGACCACGTCCAAAGGGGAGCACGGATGGAGTGGGCCGCATGAGCGCACCTTCACGTGATGCCTCGCTTCTGCTGATGCTGATGAGAGTTCTAAACCGCGGCATCCATCAGTGTGTCGCAGCTGGTTATGATGCATATTTAAGTGATTTTGCATATTCAAATGATTTTGCATCCAAACAACTGCATTCGTTCTCTGCCTGGTGAGTAAAAACTGAGTGACACTTGAGCTCGCTCTGAAAGGAACAGACATTTTCATTATCAAATTCAGCCAAGCGGAAAGCGGCAAAAGGAGCAGGAGTCTATTTCTGTCTTTGATTGGACTTGTGGTGATAAAAGATTATTAGGTTGAAGAAGGGCCTCATTTCGTGTTGCTAGGTGACACAGCATTTCAGCCCACTAGGAAATAGTCTTTCTTAGTCAGGTGTTGAGTTCAAAGCCAACCAGAAGTCTCAAATGATCCATATCCCTTTAACTCATTATAGATAATTATCCATATCCCTGTATTTCACTATAGATACCTCTGGGGTCTTTGAAGAGAGTGAAGTTCTAGTTATATATTAATAATCTATATCCTCTTTATTCTTAAAAGTCATTATTTATCACTTGATAAAGCTTCCCTCCTGGCTTTATGTTCTGTTAGCAGAGATTCCCCATCCTGCTTAGTTTATAATTGCATCAGCAGGTGTAGACATATAACTCACTTATCCTCATAAAACACCGCATTAGAGAAGTGGATCGGGATCCTCCAGGGGGATTTGCTGCTAAAGCATAGTTAGGGATCTACCTTTTGAAGCCTTAATATAATTATTTCTTGACCAGCCTCCCTTTGTAGAAGTCCAGAAATTCAATTATTTCAGCTCTCTGATGATAAACTCCAGAGAATTGATTTACAAAAATGAACCTAAGCCTTGTTTACAAATCTGAGTGGCATTTCAAAGACCAGAGTGTCACAGTAGCAAAAAGAGGTTTCCATTTATCTGGGGGGGGGGGTGTATCCCCTTTGAAAGGATAAAGGGTAATTTCTAAAAGATAGTTTTCTGGAGAACTTGATGCACCATGATAGCCTGCTGTATTTTTAATCCTATTAGTGACTGTGTTGCACATCCTTAGGTATGGTGCTGGTGTGACGGCAAGTCCTGATTCTCTTTTCTGCACTCCAGCAGGGCTCTGAAAGCTGTCCGTAGTGTTCCGGTGCCCAGTTAAATGCTGTGTCAGCTTCAAGTGGTGTGGCCTCATTTCTTCGTAGTTCTTTTGTTAAGTACTGTGACTTTCTTTCATTTCTGTAAGATATTGATCCAATGAGAAATGGGCCATTGTTCTTTGTGTACAGTCATGAGATTTGAAAAGTTGGCTGGACAACCAGATTCTAAAGTACGTTTCTGAAAGGCAATGACCTCCAGGTAGACGGGCGGGTCTAGCAGTGACTAGAACTGCCCAGTGAAAGGTCGGCCTTGGAAGAGTCAGTAGGGAAGGTTGTTGAATCCTTAAGAATAGCCGGTATACCTGAGTGACAATGGAAGAGGAACACAGAACAGAAGGCAGCCTTTCAGCAATTAGAACTATTAAAAAATGGGGAAGTGGGAGAGAAAGAAAAAGCCCAAGGTAGAAAATAGAGAACCAGTGCTGCCTGCCCAGGGGAGGCAGGTGGAGAAGACAGAAAATAAGGAAGACAACGGTGGGGTAGCCAGGTCAGGGATTTGCTGTTGACCTTGAAAGAACAGCTGTTGATTGCAGCCTGCAGGCACTGGGCTGGGTGGAAAGGGTTGGGGGAAAGGAAGCAGGGACTGCAGAGTGATGGGCCAGAGCCCGGCAGCAGCTCCCCGCTCCAAGTGCCTCTTTCAGTCTTGATTATAGCCTGCCTCACACAGGGGTTTCCGAATATAGCATATGGAAGAGCATGCTGTGTGCACTTACTTCCTGGTGTGCTTTAAGGATTTGCTAATGACTCCTGGTTGTCTTGCCTCCCTGTACCTCAGTCTGGTTGGCCCTCTGTGAGTCATTACGTGGTTTTTGTTGTTGTTTTTGTTTTTTCTTTTTAAAGAACCACATATAACTCTAATTAACTACATCTTTAAAAAATCTATGTGGTTTTGAAATTTTTTTTAATGAGGTAGGGAAAAGGAAAGTTGGAGGAAGAAAGCAAACGGGGAAGATGTTTGTGTTTGCAAGAAGCAGCATGATTTAGCAGGGTGTCCCTGCAGTGTCTGCTTTGCAGCTCCTAGGAGACTGGACCGAATTTAACCAAGGAGGCTGAGGCCTGAAGGAAGCTGTCCTTCGGTTCCCACATCTGAATTAGTCACATATCTATACATACAAAGTATAGCAGCAGAACTGTCGAAAATGCAGTGGGGAAGGCGGGCCGTTTGCTGACAAATACGGCTTAGGTAGTAACAAAAGGAATCCTGGAGGCGGCCCTCTCAGTGCTGAAAATGTACAGTATGCTCACATTCTGAGTAAGAGGGAGCAGTGCCGTGTATTCTGAACTGCTAGCCCGAGCCTTTTCATGTTCTCTCCTAACCTCTGCCTGCCCTCATTTAACTCACTGGTCCTCAGGAGAAATTCCTGGTCTCTAAAACGTGATGCAAAGTCTGCTGTGCTCACTGCTGGCCACCACACATGGTCACACAGCATGGAGACATAGCTAGTCCAGAGAGCTCTGCGGGTGTAAAGGGACACCCTGTGTAGAGGGGTGGAATGATGGGAAAATACAGCATGCTTTGAGAATTGCCTTTGCAATGATTACACACTGAAAAGCCAATATAGGCTGTACCAGGATAAATAAAGTTATGTTACTAAAGTCAGTTAAATGTATATACATCCTTACATATGTATGTGTATATATTACGGAAACTATATATTGCTCTTTTAAATGTGGCTGAGACCACACGTGTGGCCTACTTTATATTTCTGTTGGACCAGGATACATAGACTCTCGATGCGTCACTGCCAGCGGTATGCCTCGTTTCCCGTACCCTCTATGGACACAGCTCCAGGGCAGCTCGGCATTCAGTGGGGCTCAGGGATATTCACTATTCCCTTAAAATTGCCTCAGCTTATGCTAAGTTTCGATTTTTGTTCTCATTCCTCTTTGGACTCTTCTGACCAGTAAGCATTTTTATAGTGTCGCTGTCATTATAGATTGAGCTTCCTTATCATAAAAATCTGAATGAGAAAAGGCTTCATAATTGGAAAGTTCTTAAATGCCCCTGTTTTGTCATAAAAAGAAAATCCCACTCTGTGAAAAACTGTTTCATGCGAAAAATTATGGAAGGTTTTGTGGAAGGGTCAGCATGGTGTCGTCTGTAAACTCAGCTCTTTGGAGGTCGATATAGGAGGGGTAAGCGTTCAAGGACAGCTGGGGTTATATAGCAAGATACTGAAAAAAAAGTTGTATGAAATTACTGGTAGACCATGTGTATAATGTATATATGAAACATAAATGTATTTTATATTTGAGTCTCATTCACAAGATAATATCATATATTTGAATAAATTCCAAAATCCAAAATTGAAACAAAACATTTTTGATAAGAGAAACAGAGTTTTTATATAGAACTCACCAGATCTTTCTGTGTTGTCTACAAATCTAGAAACTTCTTTTTTAAGATCTATTTTATTTTTAATTATGGGGATATGTGCATGTGTGATAGAGATACCCATGGAGTTTAACAGAACGCACTGGATACCCTGGAGCAGAAGTTATAGATGATTGCGAGCCACTCAACTTAGGTATTCAGAACCTACACTTGATCCTCTGCAAGAATAATGTGTTCTCTTAACCACCGACTCATAGCTCCAGCCCCTTGAATTTTGTAATTCAAAAATTTAGAATGAGTTGCTGGCAAGACGGCTCAGTAGGTAAAAACACTTGCTGGGCCAACCTGAGTTCAGTCTCCAGGACCCTGGGTGGGGAAGACAACCAATGCCTCAAAGCTGCCCTTTGACCTTACACGTGCTCCTCAACACACAAAGATTTGATATAGCAGAGGTGCATGCTTCATTTTTAAACAAAAGTTGATATTATTACACCTAACGAAAGAACCATGATTGACAAAATCAAGAATGTGTCTAACGGTTAATGCTGTCCAGATAATGATGATGATGATGATGATGATGATGATGATGATGATAATAAAAAGGCTGCAGAAATACCAACACATTAGTAGCTTAAGTTACTCAAGTTTCTTGGTAAGGAAACTCGGTACTGGGAAATAATCTTTTGGCTGAAAGTTTGGGTAAATCATTGAGCCTCATCAGGCACGGGAGTTGTGAAAGGGAATTGAATTCTGAGACCAATCAACTTAACTTCCTAAGACGAAGTTAAATTTGGACAGCAAAGATTATCTTTTATTGTTCACGATATGGAATTTTTTTTAAATTCTTGAAATCTTTTAAAAGACTCTAAATAGTGCGTGCTACATACATACAAATTACTTTGCTAAGAAAACTAGCCAGGTTCTGTACGTTAGGTGTCAGAAGAATGCATTGTAGCATCTACTCTTTCCAGCCGTAGCAATTCCATACATACTTTGTGAAGGTCTATATCATTAATGAGGTTGCAAATGACTTTGAACTTTTTTCATATTTGACTTTTTAGTTTTGATGTGATATTATTAACTGAAATCCACTCCGTGTTTACATTTGACTTGCTCTTGTCCAGTGTTCCTTTTCTGCCCTAGGATCCCATCCAGGAAAGCATTTCTCACTGATATAGCAGATCCCTTAGCACCCTCTTCGCTGTTAGTCTCTCGACAACGTTGATAGCTTGGCCAACTGTAATATGGAGGATGTCTTTACTCTGGAAGTTTCTCTTGCCTAGATGGAAGAGCACAGAAATAAAGAATCTTATACAACATAAAAGAGCACATGTTACTTCCTGGTACATCACTTCTGATGTAGCCACTTGGCTGAGATAGTGAATCCGGATTCACCCACAGGATTGTCCCGTTCCCCCTTTGAGCAGAGTGCCCTATTAAAGAAAGTCATTACACACAGCCTGTGATTATGATGGAGAACTGGTACTACTTTTCCTCCGATAGACTTTATATGTGTAAATTATCTGCAGTTCTTCTGCATAGGAGATTGTCTTTTCCCATTGTTTTATCAGTTAGGCTTATGAATGTACCTATTATGTGTTGACATGTAATTCTGTCCTACAGTGTGTGTATGTATGTGTATCTCACATATAAGTTTTATATTATGTATGTGTGCTCAAATCCTCCCAAATTTAGCTGTTGGGAGTTGGCTCCCGTACTCATTTGATATACTCTACCTTTAAAAGCTTTGTGATTATGACAAGATGCTGCTTATGTTTTTGCCCAGCTCTTAGGATCAACCATTTCCTCAGAGTCCTATTTCCTTTTATAAGAGAATAATATAAAAATCCAGTATCTAGCTTTTATGTAGTCATTGCTATGGACATGTCTGCTTCAGTGTCAGTAGAGTAAAGAAATCCACTCGGCCCTCTTTGCGCTTGTATTATGTATTCTTGTAGATATTTCTGGAGCTCTCTGTATTTCTGTTAGCCGCCATAGGAGCTCACTCTGATGATCCAAATCTACTCTGCTACCAAGTGGGCCATGTTCTACCCCCTGCTCTTGTCTGTAAACTCTCACCCCGCTGTGAGATTCTGGCTTCCATCTTCCTTTGCCTCCGTCACTCACTTCAGAAGGCTCTGATAACAGTATCAGATTGCTGTACCTATGTGGACCATTTTAAAAACCACAAAACTCTTAGCCAATTTTGTACGTTAAATTTTTTTTAAATGTCTTTTTTATTTAGAAACCAGTATTGTTAATAGAGAGGTACAGTTATTCTCCCATGTGGTGTGCTTGTGAGGCTCAACTCTATCCACTTGACTAGGTTTGAAAGATGTAAATTAAACTTTCAGTGTTCACTCCTTTTGTGTTTAGCCTATCTTGAACCCTCCACTTAGTTTGTGCCATCTGCAGGGAGCTCTCCAAAGAAACCCATCTGCCAGCTATTATTGCCATAGTCATGATGCGGTGACGTGTTGCTTGACAGCGTTGCAGAGCTGTGTAATTTACTCGCGTGTTCTTCTTGAGAACCCAGAAGTGACCCACGGTATGAAACAAAACTCCAGCACATGCAGAGTTGGTAGAGAAGCATTTTGGCCACTTGCGAACGTGTCCTTAGCCATCCAAATGCCTCCCAGAACATTTGTTTCCCAGCCTGTTGTCAGCATGCAAATGTTATAGGGCTGTCGGTACATCTAAAGTGGTAAAACAGCGAAAGTTTTCCAAGTAAACATGAGTAAACATCTCTTGGGTCTGTAGTTACCGTTTTGATACACACACCCATATGTAGTAGTGTAAGGTAAAGAGTACCCGAGTCTGGGTTGGTTCTTTGTTTATTTGGAGGACAAATGAGCAGTATTCGGTGCTCCTCATCATTTTCAGCGTGAAGCACTTTCTAGTTTGCCCGTCAGGATTAGACTTTATTTCTACTAGATTCTGTAGATTTGACCTTCAGTCGCCCATTGCTGTACCCTGAGACGTGGTTACTTCTCACATAGATAACTGCAAACAACCCCAGCCTGGACCTCTGCCTTCCAACCTTGACTCCTTTGAAACAAATAGTCGTGAAAACCGTCCCAGGCTTCTTCCTGTGTTTCTCAAGAGTGTTGATTTTTGTTTTGTACTTGAAAGCCCTGTGGTCTGCCCTCACCCACCCGCGATCTCTCACGATGTATTCCTCTCTGAGAATTCTCCCCTTCTTGCTTTTGTCTAAGTTCCAACAGCATGCATTTGCTAGGGTCTTCCGTACCCCTTGCTCTGTGGCTGGAATGTTTTGTCTGACTTACGATGTTTTCTTTTTTCTTCTCTCACTTTCTCCAACCTATGCTCGTGTCCTATTTATTCTCACAACCCGGTAAAATTCTACATCTGGTCCCAAAGATTGGTCTGTATTCTCAGAGAAGTGTGAAGAGCTTGCCGTGGATGAGCTGAGTCTGGAGTGCACTGAAGCATCTTGGGTGGGGAGAGGTGTTTGAAAATACCTGGACTTCTCGTTAGGACCACTGTGAGACTTGGGGTTCCTTGCTCTTGTCTGGGATTCTGTTTGACTCTGTTGCCTGGTACTGCTATTTATCATATCATAAGTGATATTCAAATGTGCAGCGGCATATCTTCATCTGTGAGGCTGCTGCAGGGTAGTGATAATATGATAAATTCGAGTTCCCTTGCCTACAGTTGGTGCATGAGTCTCAGTAAGCGGTAAGGAGCCTGTTGCTGTTTTTTTATCACTACAGCGATTACTAATACGAGACATGGTTAGCACATGGTTACTGGGGGAAGGGCACTAGTAATTCATGGAGCACCTTTGCTCTGGATGGTGAGTTAAATGCTTCATGAAAATTAGATCACTGCTTTCTCCCGGCTCTGCTGTTTCCTGCACGTGTGACCTGGTTGGTTACAGGTTTTCTCTTGCCTCCTTTTCTCAGAAAACTAAAAATGTGACTGTTGTAGCTGCCTCGTTTGCAAGGCTCTGAAGCCCTGGGAGAAGCTGCACTGACATCCTGAGGGATGTTCTGGGATGTCACTCAGACTTACTGAGACTCTCACCTCACCTCCCTTGGGAGATGGGTTCATACACATGAGAGAGGGGCTTTGTTGTTTTCAGTTACCCTACCACCAGCCCCCCAACTCTGCCCGCTTTAAAATAAATCTCCAGCCTTAGCGAGAAGGACAGAGGCTACATGTCCTGCAGAAATCCATTGACCTTCAGACCTTTTGGGTTTTTTCATTCCTGTGATTCTGGCCACTTAGCCTACTCCTCAGAATTCATACAAGTTTGTTTGCATGCAGGCATGTTTGTCTGTGCGTCCATGAACATGTACATATGTAGAGATCAGGAGACAACCTTGGCTGTCTTTCCTCAGATGCTCGCCACCTTTCTTTCTGGAATAGGGCTTCTCATGGTTGGAGTTCTCTAAGCAGGCTAGGTTTGCTGGCCAGCAAGCCCCAAGGGTCTCTACACCCCTCCCCCAGCACTGGGATTACAATTACATGCTACCATACCCAGCTCTTTTTTTCGAAATGGATCCTGGAGATCAAACTCATAAACTCGTACTTGAAAGCCAAACACTCTACTGACTGAGGTATCATTCCAGTCAAAAGTTTTTTGTTTTTTTTTTTTCTAGTCTGAGATCTTTGTGCCCCAGAGAATCGATTTATGACAGCTTTCCCTCTGAAATCAGTTTCTTCAAAAAACCATTGTGACCCTCAGAAATGGCCTCAGTTTTAAGAACTTTTACTCCGTCGTGTCTCACACGGTTTCCCCTCTTGGTTTTCCCTGTGGAGTGAGCTGGTGGGGTCTCCCCAGGTTTCCAGTAATGGCTGATTGTATTCGTGGTGCTGCCTCATTCCTGGAATCACGTGTTTTTGTAGAGGCACAGCGTAATAGCTGGGCATGCATTCCTGCTTTTGAACTTCACAGGACTGGAGAGTCTGCTTCTCGCCCATTTAACATCCCGCCCCACCTTTTCCTTCCTCAAAAAGTTCTACATTCTTCTGTGTCGGGGCGCCTTTGTGCTTAGTTGAAATACTTTCAGATTCCCTTACTGCTTAATTTAGCCAGCTGATAGTGAAGAAAAACAAACAAACATGGGCTCTGTTGGTGGGGGTCTGTCTGGAGGAAGGGTCTTCCTCCCTAGTAAAGTCTCCCTAGTAACATCTCCCTAGTAACATCGGGAAGCTTCATGACAGGAAACCTCCGCTCCTTGGCCCATTCAGGAGCATGGGCATGAGGTCATAGTTCCATGAATCATCTGTCTCGTGACCACGGAACATGAGAAAGTTGTCTAACAGTGGCAGTCCAGAAAGGTCTGAACCTCGTGGTGTCATCCAGTCCCTCTCTGTCCAAGCCACTGTCCAACATGTTCCAGTCAAGGGGGACTGCACGCCCAGCCAGTTTATTTGGCCTCCTAGATAATTTTAGCCTCATTTTTGTTTTTATTGCCAGATTAGCCATAGTGTAGATCATAATATTTAAGTATTTCACAGACATAGAATAAATCATTTTTTTAAAAAATAAAAGCCAAGGGAAATTAGCCAGATAAACCACTGTGACCAGAGTTTAAATGAGTCAAAACGTCTCTCGGAGAATGGAGAAAGGGGACACCTGAATTTTCAGCTCAGTTCTACGGCCTGTTGGCTCTGTGTGTGAGCCACTTGACTGGACTTCTTCCCACCAATCTGCAAAATGAGGTAATTTAGGCTAGACATTTGTTCTCACAGACCACCAAAGAGCCAGCGGGCAGAAGCTGCAGGGTCCCTATTGAATTCGGCATCTTTGCTTACTTGCCAAGACTTCAGCCAAGCAGCCAAGTCCACATTTTATTTACTTACAAAAACAAACAAACAAACAAAAAAAAACCCAAAAATCTCTCCACTGAAATTTCCATGTGTGTTTGAAATAAGAAATTTTAATTTTTTCCCACATAAAAAGTTTGTGTGGCTACCAATAAACATGGCCAGTGTGTACTGAAGAACTTTCCATTTAGAGTAAATGGTGTGTAGTTTCCTAGAAAATATGTAGACATGAGCACAACCTCTCATGATTCTTCCTTTCTTTTGAGCATTGGCCTCCTTCCTATTAAGAAATATTTGCTGTTGAAGGATGAATCCACACAAGCAGGGTTATTATTATATATGGACGACCCAGGATATATTTATAGAATAAAAATCAATAGGCTTTAATTTTTCATATAGCTCTAAGTTCACATCAAAACAGATTCTGTCCTAGCATAGATTTCTTTTTAATTAATTCCTAATAAGGTTGCATAAAGACTTCAGTCTTCCCAATTCTTTCTTAAACTCGTAAGTTTTTTATAATTTATTTTTGTTTTTAATTATGTGTGTGTGTGTATGTCCCAGTGTGGATACCTGCACATGAATGCAGATAGCCGCAGAGGTGAGAGATGTTAGATCATACTGGGGCTGGAATTGCAGCATGGGCCCTAGGACCCGAACTCAACATCAGTGTATCCTCTTAGCTGCCAAGCCATCTCTCCAGTCTCCCTCAAACTTTGGGAGAGATTTTTCTAATTTCACCTTTTCACCTTTCTGATGAGTAGCATTCTAATATGCTTTTCCAACTCTCAGAGGAAGATAAGAAGTGCTGCCCATGGCTAAATTTCATTTTAATGATATGGCAAAATGAGCTTTCCCTTTTGCTCTTTGTCCTGATGAGGGCTTCTTAAGTAACTAATATTATTCCTTTGCTAAAGCAATTTCCTTTAGCTATAGGCAATATCTGCAGCTTATAGTCATCTTTGCAATATGAAGTAAAATATTTGCAAATTAAAGATTCTAGTATCCTTTAAAAATAGAACGAACAGTTGTTGGAATATAATTAATGCAGCGACTGCCCTGTGGACAGGCACTGCGTGTTACTGAAGTAAGGATCCTTCAGTGACGAGTTCAGCATTGTAATCTAGCCCTGGACAGGTGCAAACAGATTAATTTGACTTGGTTGCTTGGCACCAATGTTTCATTTTGTGCCCACGAACTCATTTAGGCCATGATCTAGAGCATCCTGCATTTGTTTTTTTATCCTCTCACAAGTGGATTTGATATTAGTGATCTTAGGCTGACCATCTTTCCAATAATTACTTATGAAACAGAAAAACGTGACTTGTGAACAGCTGTAAATACGACTGACCCATGGAGACTGGGCCGGTAGTCAGTTCTGGCCTTATGTAGCCTTGTCTTGAAAGGCCTCAATCATTAGGGGTTCTTCCTCGCATCCAGGATTAGTTACTTGACCTTAGATGCCCTGAGTGGTTTACCCTGGGAAGGTGTGCTCATTTAAGAAAAGACTGTCCTTATTTGAATTCTCTTACTCTTCTGAGTTGATTTGTTTATTACTGTTGTTATTTGTTTTATTTTTATATCATTCTATGTAAATGAGTGCATCACTGTCTCTTTCCTTATAATTCGTATCTGTTTAACTCTGGAACTAAAAGGCAACCTCCTGAGGTGCATATTGCCTTGGGCAGGTTACTTGGCAGAGGTTTCTCACATAGAAAGTGGGTTTATAGGAGATGACATCATAACACTGTGGAGTGAGATGCATGATTGATGCAGTTGCCTTTTTTCTTTTTTTCTGGCAGGAAGTTTTGAAGTCCCCTTTACCATTCACACATCCATCCATCCATCTATCCATCCTTCCACCCACCCACCCATCCAGTATGAGCATGTTTGCCAGAACTGCATCAGGGATAGGGATGTAATAATAGTGTGATGCTCAATGCTACTCATCAACTTGACAGAATCTAGAGTAACCTGTGAGACTGGCCTCTGAGCATACCTGTGGTTGATTATCTTGACTATGTTAACTGGGTTGGAACAACTCATCCACTGTGGTAGGCACCATTTCCTGGCCTGGATTCTGGACTGCCTAAGTGGAAAGGGGGAGCTGAGAAGCAGGTTGCATTCATCATCTTTGCTTCCTGATTGTGAATATAAAGGAACAGAAGTTTCAGGCTCCTACTGCCTTTATTTCCCCACCATGATGGGCTGCACCCTTGAACCATGAGCTGGAATAAGCCCTTTCTCTCTTAGGTTGTTTGTCAGAGTATTTTATTACAGCAGAAGAGCTCAGATAATAAGTAGATACTGTCTATACTTTAGGAAATTTCTCTTCATTCTGCAATGGCATACTTTGCTCTCCCATCTGGATTCGTCTTTCATGTTATTTCTACCTGAACACCTTTTCTAGTGCACCCAGTTTGGTTCTTTCACTATGATGGCCCGGTGCTTGCTTCGTTTTAGTACAGAATTTAACTTCTTCATTCTTCAGCAGACATTCATTATCGATTGTGTGCTAATTTTAATTTTATTCTTAATGTGTGGGGAATACCACAGTGAATACAATCAAGAGAACTTAGTTTCTCGGCTTCTGTGTTATTTCCCACTGTCTGTCTTTCACCCTCGTGAGTACAGGCGTGTATGAGGGACATTATGTAACACTTCTAGATCTGCAGTGCCGTTCAGGCCCAGGAACATTTCACCTGAAATAGAAAGTTCAAAGGAAACAGATTCCAGAATTTAAGTGAATTGTCCCATATGTTTTATATAAACACATAAATCATGCCCATGTATGTACACATTGCTTGGGGCTTAACATTTAAAAGTGCTATGGTCTCTAATAGTTGGAAAGCAGTTGAGAGTTTTTCAGAATACAGGAATAGATAAATACTGTTGAAATTGAAACTTTCCGTTGTTGTATTCTCCTCCTTGCTGACAGTGAATGTCCGTGATTAGTTATGCACCTTTTATATGAAGGAAGAGACTGAGATTAATTAAATTAGATGGCACTGAGAATAAGTAGGGGATTTGTAGCCATCAAATTCATATGTGTAGGGAGCTTATGGACAGCAAGGTCCTGGCGGCAAAGAAGTTGGTTGTTGACTCGCCATTCTAAATGTCTTGAGGTCTGGTTGGGGACATTTTAGGCACTGAACATTGGGTAAGTCCTTTGTGGCTCCGTGGTGAGGTGCACACAGAGTGACATGGAGTGGCTCTTCTCTCTTTCAGTTGGTGAGTTTGTGAGCGACGCTCTTCTGGTTCCCGACAAGTGCAAGTTCCTACACCAGGAGCGGATGGACGTTTGTGAGACCCATCTACACTGGCACACCGTTGCCAAAGAGGTACTCGCCCATGATTGCCTTCTTACAGAAAAATCTTGGGTGCACACAAACACCTTTTAGGAGCTGCTCAAGGCAGTGAGTTCTCTATAGCAGCCACGTTCAAGTAACTAAAGTGTTTTCAAAATCGAGTTTACTCTCTAGAGTAGTTTTGTTTGTAAGGCCACGAAAAAGGAGCTCCAGAGAGCTGCTGTGTCCCTTGTCCCTGCACATAGTTGGCCCCTCTGTCCTCAAACAGTTCTAGTGATCAAAACAAGTGCCAGTTAGTTATGTTTGGGCCACATCTTACAAATGAACATAAAACTTTCATCTTCAGTAGGTATAATTTTAAGACGGACATCATTTTCCATTTATTTTCTGTTGTTTTGTTGTTTTTCCATGTGGTTTCTATAATTTAGTTAGCTATTTGTGACTTCTGTGGTAGAACAAAGAAGCCGCATGTCCAACACCACATCAAAGTTCACATTTTAAAGTTATATCCTCCAGGTTTATCTCCACCAAGCTACCTCGCCACCTTCCTCTCCACAGTGGATGACTCTGTGGCAACATGCTTAGCCCATTGCTAACCCCTGCTTTAATGAAAGATTAAAGACAATAGAAAGCAGTGGCACCTTATAAAACTAACACCTCAAAACTGTACCTCCTTTTAATATAATTATAATGGTTTTCCCCTCAGTGGTTGTGTCAGCATGGTGGCATGAGTGTTCTAGAACTAGGGTCTCGGGAGTTTACCACTAGGGTCAGTTTTGCATCCCTGCTTCTTCCTAGGAAGGCTGGACATTTTATCCCAGGTATGGTGGCTCTAGGGGGTGCCACCACTGGCCCAGAGGAGTCAGAGACCAGCAGTGTGCTAGCTACCCTACATTTAACAGGGCAGGCTCCACCCCACAACCCTTCTTTTCTTTTTCTCTACCAGGGATTGAATCCAATGTCTTGTCCATGCTGAGCTATAATCCCTCTTTGAGCTGTCTCCTAGGCCTTGTTTCTACTTTCTATTTTGTCATACAAAGTAGAGTCTTGCTAAGTGACTCAGTTTGGCCTCGAACTCACCCTATAGTTCAACAAAGCTTTGAACTTGCCATAGCTTTCCAAGTAGCCAGAATTACAGGTCTGTACCACCAGGTCTGGCTCCCCAGAAAATTATTTGGTCCAGAATGTCAAATCTGTTGAGCTTTAAGAATGAAAGAAACAATAAAAAGATTTTACATTATTTTTGCTTTTCATAAAATAGTGTGCTCTGACTCACCATAAAACAAACTTTCTTTGCATAAAATTGATTTTGAAAGTTGAAGAGCCAGCTGAGCTTAAAGCAGACCACTTAATTTGAAGTCCAGCTTCCCAATTAATAACCCTCCATTTGCATTTTTTCTGAGTTTTCAAAGGAAAAGTGTTTTGTTACTAAGAAACAACAGACTGTTGACTCCTGTGAGGTTAAAATACATTTATAAATTTTATACTTTCCCTAAGCATGAATAATGTTCAATTATTAATCTTTTCTCTGTCACTGGGAGAGAGTTTCTCAGTTTTCTCTTAGCGTAGATTTGTGCGAAATTAACAGATCCCAGAGAATCAAAAAGATACCGAGGAGGAAATTCCTCGGTGTTGTGAGTTCTGATGTCTTCGTGGCTGTGGAGGACACTTGCTTCCCTTGTGGGACTCTGGGAAATGAGCCAAGATACAGATTATCCAGACTAAGGTGGAGCTGAGTGGAAGCAGTCTGCATCTGGGGTGGAGGTGGGAATGGGCAGGAGATGGAGAAGTCGTCCTCCTAGCCTAAGGCCCCCGCTGTGTCCCTATGTCAACCTTCTGGATCAGTTCTCTTCAACCTTTGTTTTGTAAACATCAAAATCATTTTAAAAGATTCTTAGATATATTTATTTTATGGATATGAGTGTTTTATTGTGCTTCAGGTGTGTGCCTGGTGCCCAGAGGCCACAGAGTCAGTAGAGGCTATGAGATCCCTTATACCTGGAGGTAAGGATGGTTGTGAGCCATGGTGTAGGTTCTGGGGATCGAACAGGGCTCCGCTGCAAGAGCAACAAGCCTAACCACTAAGCCACCTCCTCAGCCCAAATATCAAGACGACAATATAAAGGTAGAGCACCAAGCAGTGCATGCTGAAGACCGGATTGGAAATGAATTCAGACAGCAGGTCCTTCTTGCCTTGTGAAACCGGTTCCGAATATGTCTGGACCTGCTGATTGTCCCGGCTGGGGCTGCGGTGTGCACATCTCTGAACCCTCACTGTCTCCTCCTCCCCCTTTTTAGACGTGCAGCGAGAAGAGCACCAACTTGCATGACTACGGCATGCTGCTGCCCTGCGGCATCGACAAGTTCCGAGGCGTGGAGTTTGTATGCTGCCCGTTGGCTGAGGAAAGCGACAACGTGGACTCTGCTGACGCAGAGGAAGACGACTCTGACGTCTGGTGGGGTGGAGCAGACACTGACTACACAGATGGCGGGTAAGGTGGCTTTTGTCTGGCTGACAGAGAGGCTGACCCATCTCCTGTTACAGTCTTTGGATACTGTGAATGATCGTTCTGTTTCATGCTGAAAAGATCCCTTCTCACACCTGCTGTATTTGCATCTAACCCTGAAGTGATGCAGTGATTATTGCGCCATATTTGATGTTAGTGTTATTGATGAATTATCATGAAGTAATTCAACTGCTCTATTTTACTGTCAAGAGTACTGATCAAACCCCACTAACAGCCACTCGCTGGGAGTTCTACCAGGAAGTTCGTAGGTAGGACATCAGAGCTATGATTTTTGGGCTGTCAGTTGGAAATACTTTTAAGCACTCCTCCAGGGCTTTTGTCAGTCATGTGTATGTGATGTTTCTAACATTTTACTAATATGAAAGAACTCACATACACCAAGAATCCTGTCTTTTCTATTAGTAAGATGAGGCTTCATTTTAGTGCCAGTTGCCAGAGTTTGTCAGGACTTTTATGTCTGTGTTACAGTCCCTTGTGTTCTTTCTTTTCACTTACCTCCATCCATCTATCTATTTCTGAGACAGGGTAGAGACGACATTGAGAGCTGTGTAACTCTGACTGGCCTAGACTTGCTATGTAGAATAAGTTAGCCTAGAACTCACAGAGATCTGCCTCCTGAGAGTTGAAATTAAAGGCTTTCACTACTACACCTGGCACTGAAAAAAATTACATTTGATTTATATTTTCATAGAGTCAAGGAAACTGAAAATAGATTTTTCAGATACTTCTTAGTGATAAGAGTTCAAACACTACGAATAAGTGTTGAACAAATTCTAATTGGTATTACTAATAAAAACCCAGAGGCAGGCGGATCTCTGTGACTTCGAGGCCAGCCTGGTCTACAAAAGCTAGTTCCAGGACAGGAACCAAAAAGCTACGGAGAAACCCTGTCTCAAAAAAAAAAAAAAAAAAAAAAAAAAACAGACAGATACAGAGATTAACGCTAAAGATCAGAGAAGCAGAGTGGCCAGCCACTAGAGAGTTCTTTTTACTGTACTAATGCTCAGACCAAAGGGGAGATCCTGTTTACAGACTGCATCTCCCAACTACATCTGTCTTTACCTCAGACTACACTGAGCTTCTATCTCCTTCTGCCTTATTTTCCTCTCTCTGCCCAGCCATATCACTCTGTCTCCACCTCCCTACTGCCGGGATTAAAGGCGTATGATCCCAAGTGCTGGCATCACCTTTGTGTGAACTGTTTCTCTTTTAGACACAGTCATCTTGTGTAGCCCAGGGTGACCTTAAACTAACAGAGACCCATCTACTTCTGTCTCCCTAGTCCTGGGATTAAAGGTGTGTGCCACCACTCCCCAGCCTCCTTAACTCTGCACTCTGATCTTCAGCCAAGCTTTATTTGTTAAAACGTAAACAAAATATCACTATATATAAGCTTTCTGTTTCCTAGGCAAGAAGTCTTAGGGAAGCAGAATTTGCTTCTAAGATATTTTGCCATTGAGAGTTAGGGGTTCTCCATGATAGATGCTCCCTGCCCCCCCCCCATACCTCTGGTCCATGTGTCACAGTGGAACGGGCATGGGTTCACCTTAGATATCTCTTTTTCTAGAAATGAGGTGGCCTAGTTCTCACTCCTGAGCCCATTCCTGTCCTTTGTCAGCCACATCTAGATCTGAAAGTTTCAGAGGCTTTGGGAACAAATCCTGTCCCTAGGTCTCTGGCCACAGAGTACCAATACAGTCAGCATTCAAAAAGGAAACTGACTGTGGACTGAAAAAACATGTAGCGTGGCATTGAAACCTGGAAACTTCCATCACTGGGGTTAAAAGGTCTAAGATACTAGATACATATTTGTAAAAATGTTGGTGATCTGGTATTGATGTCACAGGGCTCTCTCTCTCTCTCTCTCTCTCTTTCTCTCTCTCCTCTCTCCCCCCTCCCCCGTGTGTGTGTGTGTGTGTGTGTGTGTGTGTGTGTGTGTGTGTGTGTGTTTGTATAAGTACAGTCTAGAGGTCAATATTGGATGTATTCCTCAAATATCCTCCACCTTATTTGTTTAGGCTTGGATACTGGGGAACCAAACTCGGGCTCTCATGAGTGTGTGGCAAGCGCTTCACCCCAGCCCCAAGGGGTACTTTTAAATTTTAAAATGATTATTTTTACTTTCTTGAGAGCTACCAGCCTTTGCCAAGCTTCTTCCCCGTGTAAAGACATTTTTATGTATCTTGTAAATCCTCTTTTTTATTGGATCTGGTTTTCCACGAGCCTTGATCTTTTCACCCTACACCTTTTCTGACACCGTGGCAGCCATCCCTGGTGATATTGTAGGAAGCCGCTGAATCTTGCTGCTGGAAATTAATCCAGCCAGATGGCTTTGCGTCCTGACCCACGTCTCTTGTTTATTCGTTACGGTCACTGAGTAACTGTACCTTCTTGATATCCATCTCTGGTTCTGTGACTCCTTTCTATTCTCACAGCAAACACCAAACTATGAGATGTTTCTTTTTCTCCTTCTAATGTACTGTTGGAATCCTATGCCATACTCCTGGAAAAGTCATACAGTATGTTATCCAGACCAGAGAGAGCACTCAGACCTCAGTCATGACTTGAAGGGGACGGGCACACTGGGTCACATGGTCACCCTGTCATCACCATCCACTTGAAATGCTGGCTGTCTCCTCCCTAGTCATCATTATTTGTGTTCTCTTTCAGGTCCTCACTTCCCTCATCCCTTAGAGACAAGGCATCCTTAGTGTTTCCAACTATTACTGTGACCTTACATCTGAAATACTCGCCACCAGCAAGTTGCAATCCCTTGTCCTCCCTCCTTCCCTCCTACCCTCCTTCCCTTTCTTCCTCCCTCCCCCTCTCGCTCCCTCCCTCCCTTCCTTCCTTCCCCCAACCCTGGTCTTCCTAATCAGAGCAGATTGAGCAGATAATCATTTATATATACCCCATACATCCTAGTCTTACTGATAACTTCACATTTTCTAAGCGTACTTTGGTCAATCCTCAAGACCAGGGAAGACTATAATTCTTCTTGTAATTGCTTCTCAGTTTCCCAAGCTATCAAGTCATGTAACTGTAGCCATTTCCATTTCTTATTCATGCTGTAACATCAGCTGAGACCTTCATGTTTCTGGCAGATGTACCTAATTCCCCCAATTTGGGGCCAGGTCATCTTCCACATGACAGTCCATCCAAGCCAACCCCACCCACCTTGGTCCCTAATGTCGCCTTTTTTCCTTCCTGTTCTGTTGACACTTTCATAGCGAACCACTGCAGATTTCTACAACAGGGTACTTGGTTTTGGTTGGCACTCAGTATGTGTTAATTAAGCAGATGAGTAAGTCCCCACTGCTGCCTAAATATCTCCTCTTCCTTCTCCTAGCCTTGTCCCCCTCTTTGCCCTTTTTATTGTATTCTGCCTAGATTCCTAATCCCGGCCTCCTTCCTTCTCTTCACCTTTTAGTCTTGGTGGCTCTGCTTCCTTTACCGATAAACCTGCTATTTCTTGAACCGTGATTCTTGATTCAGTTCCTCCTTTCAACCCTAGTATATTGGGAACACATCAATAACTAGCAATTTGATGCTGCACCATCCTTCTGGACTGGCCAGTTGTTTTTCCATTTTGTGTTATTGGGTCTTTGTTATCATAATTGGAGAGAGTTCATGAATGATGATAATTCTTTGATGCCCAAATAAGAAAACGTTTAACACATATGATAATATAGATTAATCCATCTTGTGTTGTGGATGTCTGAAATGTTGCAGTGGGCTTGTATGATCACTACAAAATGAAACTAGTTTTTCTCAATTTTATTTTTCTCCAAGAAAGAGTAAAAGTCTGAGGTGCTATTTCTTCTTACAGTTAGTTAGAACTGCTCAGAAAGAAACTCAGAAACTAAAATGTCCCCAGTGATGGGACTCCAAGTGTTAACAACCCGCCCTACTTCCTGGGAGCCTGTATTTATGTGACTTGGCATGTGGAAACACCTGGCATAATTTTGTACACATTAGATACTCAGCAAATATTTGAGTAGAAGTGGAGTGGCCTTGACATCAAATACATACACGGTTGTAGTCATAATAGTCAAAGGTCAGTCTATATACTCAAACTAATTGGTTAAAAAACCAAATGGAGGAGCATCATTTTAGATAGGCAATAATTACAAGAAATTGCATCAGAAATCTCTAAAGCTAGAAATGGTATTGGAAGAATTCTGAAACCAAAGACAACTAAATGGTTTCTCAGTGACCTTTAATGTGGTGCCTACACAAATATCTTATTACTTCAGAAAGTGAGATAAAATTGTAGTTACAAATGAAAAAAAAAACTACTCTTCTAGGCCCTTGGATAAAAGTCAATCTGTGTTTTGTGTTATGTTTTTGGCAGTACCAACCATTGTACCTAAGGCCTTATACTTGGCAAAGAACACTTTACCACTGAAATACAGCGTTTGCCCTTTTTGCTGTTACGTGTTTCTAATTTCCTTTTGAGACAGAGTCTCCCTTTGTAGTTTGGGTAAGCCTTCAGCTTTCTGTCCTCTTGCATCAGCTTCCGGGTCACCTAGGATTATAGGGATGTGCCACCACACTGGCCCCTAATGTCGGTTCTCAGAATTTTTCATTTGAATCAGTCAGTCCTTTTTGCCTCTAATTGCCAAGTTGAAGCTCTTTAAGAAGGAAGAGAAGGAGGAGGAGGAGAAAGGAAGGAAGGAAGATAGACAGACAGACAGACAAGCACACAGAAAGAAAGAAAAAATAAAAAATAAATAAATAAGGAAAGAAAGAAGGAAGGAAGGAAGACAGACAGACAGACAGACAGACAGACAGACAGAAACCTGAAGCCTGAGGCAAAAATCTCATATTCATGAGACTACCAGGTGTTAGCAAGCATTCTGTCTGTGATTTAAGAAACAAATAAACAGTTAAAAGCAGTAACTCCCAACAGGAAATGGTATCCCCCAAGGGGCCTTTGGAAATACTGACAGTCATTTTTTGTTGTCACAGGTGATGAGAGTGAGTTAGGAATGTCACTTTCATCAGGGTGGGCTAGAGGTGAGGATGCTGCCAAACATCCCACAGTCTATAAGACAGCCCTCTGATAGCATGGACTGTGCTGGTGTTACAGAATCCCAGTTGAGTTGCTGGAGAGATGCTCAAAGGCTAAGAGCACTGGTTGTTCTTGCAGAGGACCTAGGTTTAGTTCCCAGCACCCACATGCTAGCAAACAACCACCTGTCACTCCAGTTTCAGGGGATCTCCCACCTTCTTCTAGCCTCCATGAGTGCTACATGCACCTGCTGCACAGACATACATGCAAGCAAAACACCTGTAAATACATAAAATAAAGATATATAGCTCTAAATTTTAAGGAAGCAGTGTAGTGGTGAGGTGAACAGGCCTTCTTTTTGTCCCGCCCACCTCCTGCACAGCTAGCTTAG
Organism: Alexandromys fortis; assembly: GCF_014885135.2. Lineage (NCBI taxonomy): Eukaryota > Metazoa > Chordata > Mammalia > Rodentia > Cricetidae > Alexandromys > Alexandromys fortis. The sequence goes on along the minus strand of NW_026067912.1, from coordinate 14,801,979 downwards.
CCCCGGGAAATAATAACACAGAAATTGTATTCATTTAAACACTGTCTGGCCCATTATATCTAGCCTCTTCTTGGCTAACTCTCACATCTTAACTAACCCATTTCTAATAATCTGTATATCACCACGTGACTGTGGCTTACCGGGATGAGTCTAATCTACGTCCGTCTTGGAGAGGAGAGCCATGGCATCTGCCTCAATGCCTTCTACCCAGCATCCTGTTCTGTCTACTCTGCCTACCTAATTTTCTGCCCTATCAAAAAGCCAAGACAGTTTCTTTATTTAGCCAATGAAATCAACACAAAACAGAAGACCCTTCTACATCAAAGCAGTTTTGCCTATGGTGCCAGCACTTGGGAGGCAAAGACAGAATCAGTTTCATTATGGCCCCAGTACACCAAGAACCTCTCGGAGGATTAACAACCACATAGTTTTATAGAAAGTATAGTTCACAAGTACATGGTTTGGAGTTTTTCAAATATTTCTATCCAATCAAGCAGAAAATGTAATCACTTCTGTCTACAGTAAGGATACTGAAACATTCCTAGCCTTATCTGACACCCAGCTATCCTAAGAATTTATGTCTTCTGTTGTCTGAGTTTTCTGTCCTGCCCAGTTCCCATAGCCATTAAGTCCCAAAGAAATCACACTGAGGTCTACATTAGTTATAAACTGATTGGCCCATTAGCTCAAGTGTCTTATTAAATCTTATAACTTATATTAGCCCATTATTCTTGTCTATGCTAGCCACGTGGCTCGGTACCTTATTCAGCAAGGCGGTCACATCTTGCTTCTTCTGTGGCTGGGTAACAACTGTAGACTAGGACTTCCTTCTTCCCAGAATTCTTCTGTTTGGCCCGCCTCTACTTCCTGTCTGGTTGTCCTACCTATACTTCCTGCCTGACTACTGGCCAATCATCGTTTATTTAAAATATAATTGACAGAATACAGACCATTGTCTCACACCATTCTTCAGGTCACCACTTTCTGTCTTTAAAATCAGATGAGAGAGAAAGAGAGATGGGTAAGTTTTATTTGGCCATACATCTTCTCCCTCATATCAATGGAATTAAAATTCTTAAAATAATCTTGCTCGATTTCTGCCTGGCATTTTAAGAAAATGCTACTGAAGGCTTAAGGGAGAAGAAAACACTAGCGATGTTAGATGGACACCAAGTAAACCACACAGAAGATAAATTAAAGCCTTAAATCTGTGTCAGTGGATGAGTCAAGAAAAAATGGACTTGAAGAAACAGCACGTGGCTTTGAGAAGCAACTGTCACAGGGCTGGCTTGGCAGCTTCGAGCGCTGCTGGGCTGTCTGGCTCTTGTTGAATAAAGAAACTAATTTGAAAATGATGAATAGGAGAATAGCCGAGACTTGTGCTTCTCCCTTGAGGACGCTGGCTGCCACTACCAAGGTCTTATTAGAAATGCTAAGTTTCTGTACTTAATAGACTTGGACCGCATAGACATCAAGAAGAAAAACAAATTGCTTTAATAGCCCTAAGCAGATTACAGCCGGGAGGCCACGCCAGTGGGGTTTGTTTTGGTTTCTGGGCAGGTGATGGCAGAAAAGAGTGCCTTTGCTGGGCATGACTTGGCTGCTGCTATCTGAGGTGCCTCTGGCAGGGGACGGGGCTTGCTGAGCCCTGGCTTTCACTGCCCAGTAATAGGAAATCATCAAATGACACCCACCACACAGCTGTAAGTGTTATTTGAAGGACTGGGTTATTCGTGGATGAAGATTTTTAAGACAGTGAGCCATGCTCAGATAATCAGGCAAGAGTAAGAGTATACAGATCCTTACTATTTTGGCTGGATTCAAGGTATTAGTACCTATAAGTACTAATATCTCTCTCTCTCTCTCTCTCTCTCTCTCTCTCTCTCTCTCTCTCTCTCTGTCTTTCAAGACATCATTTCTTTGTGTAGACTCGGCTGTCTGTAGATCAGGCTCCTCAAACTCACAAATCCTTCTGCCTCTGCTTCCTGAGTGCTGGCACAAAAGGTGCTCATCGCTCATCTCTACCACTCAACATTCTAATTTCTTGTTGAAATTGGCATCAAGTTTCAATAATGTCCTCTTTAGCCTAAAACCCCTTGTTCATGTGGAATTTATCACTGTATCATGTAAAAGTCATTTTTAAAATTTGATTTACATATTAAATTGTCATGTCCAAAGATGTTTGTCATCACAGAACTATGTGGCATGAGCTAGTGCCGATAACCTTCCATGAGAAACTCAGCAAAGTGCAAACCCGTGTTTTTCTGTAGAAGGAAGTCAGTCATTAAGAAAATAACCTAGGTAGGTTTGAAACCATAATCCTCTCTCTCACCACGTTTATGAGGTAACATTTCATGTGGACCAGGATTTAAATGAGAAATTAAAGACGATGAATTTGCCCTGCTAGCCGAAGCCAGGACTTGTGTGAGTTCAAGTAGCTGAGGACAGAGAACTCCAGTTAGCAAGCAAAATGGTCTCCTTCTCACAGTAGAAGACTCTGAGACAGGGACCCACAAGCAGTCCAGTTGTAGAGAATAGGAGAATGAAGTGTTTAAAGGGGGTTTAGTTTAGTTTTGTTTGATAGGATAGCTGCACCCGTGAGCCCATACCGGCTATGATGACAAGCACAAGACCTGCGTAAGACCAAGCCAGTCAAAACTCTAATGTGGCCAGTGAAGGGGCTCAGGAAACCTCACCCCTAGTTGAGGAGCTATTGGCAGTTGATGGCTTCATGGGGAGGATGTGTCAGATCTCTTCAGGGGTGTTGTCTAGGGTAGGCTGTCCACGAACCAGTGGTTGGTTCTGTGCCTAGGCACACACCAGCAGCCCCACACCAATAGACTGCCTGGTTAAACTATAAATAATGAGTACATGAAATTGGGAGGTAGCTGTGGAGCTGGGGGAACATGAGAGGAGGTGAAGGGGTGAGACGGGATGAATGTCACCAAACAGTGTTGTAAACATGTATGAAATTCTCACAGGTTAAATTAAAAAATACATTTCAAAAACCCACACTTGAACCCTGGCTTGTCCAGCTGAGCCTGTTTACTCTGACGCGGGAAGTGTTAAAAAATATGCATCACGGCGTTTGCTTTTTGCTCTCCTGACTAGTGAAGGAACCCATATATAATGTTCAGGCTGGATGCAGAAGAGCGGCAAAGCACTGTGGGGCTGGGAATGTCCTAGTCTGAGCTGTCAACCAACCCCACCTCACGCTGTCACATACAAAAGCACTCCTTAGGGCTCGGTGCCAGTGTTCCACCTCTGCTAGATAGTCATGGTTATTCTGGCATGTTTTCTTTTCAGTTGAATATTATATAATACAGCTATTATAACTGATAGTGATCGATAAAGACATCTTAGGCCTTTTTGTATTAGATGGGATTGAGAACATTTTAAAGTAGCTGTTGGGAGTAAGCAAGTAATGGTATCCTTGGTTATATGCCTGTTTTATGTTTTAAATGTGCAAGAATTATTTTAAATATGCAAAAAAATGTAGAATATATGATTCCTCATGCCTGGAAATTAATCTGTTAGTGTGTAGTTGACATTGATTCTCTTGGATATTTTAATTAAGAGACTTAATGGCTGTTGAAACTTTCAATTGCCACATTTCAAAACCTTTCGTTTTAGATCTCGGTCATGCCTTTCAGAAATACAGAAGAATTATAAGTAAGAGAAGATTAAGCTTTTAATCTTCTGCCCCCTGGAATATGCTGTTCATTTGCTTCCCATTGTATAACTTTTGATATGCTAAGCAGCCTCCAGCAGGATTTTATAGCTACTGTTATCGGAAAAACTGGAGCCAAGGAGCTGTACAAATAGTGGTAGTGAAGTGCTTTGGCTTTATAAAAATGTGTCTACAAGGTATTCCAGGACAGCGGCATCTCACTGACATGGCATTTCTAGGTACTTAGCCCCCCAGACTCCAGCCTCATGCAAAGCCCATGCAGATGCTGGAACTCCCTTAGCAACACGCAACTTAGAGCTTGTGTAACAGGGTAGCCTAACTTCCTTCTCAACAGTATCTTTTCTAAGCAATGCCATGGGAAATTGACTATATGAGCATCTCAAATACACATTCATGACATCTGTGGGCTTCGATTTGACCCTTAAATTGAATGTTTTTGCTCTGTCATCAGCATGAGTGACAGGTATTTCTCAGACTCTTTATTTTTCTATTAAGAACCAGTACCTGCACAGACAGGCCTGGACATGTGTGGGCTCAGGAACGCAAACATTCGTAGCAGCTTCTCATCACAGACCACCTGAAGCTTGAAAGACAGTTGAAATCCTCTGTTTCTTAGAAATCCCTTTCCATGTGTGACTTGCCTAACCTTATCATTTCCGGCCTGCTTTTCTTGTGCACTCTTTACTCAAGACTTTGGGGTCTTTCTGTTTATTGATTTATAGCTATGACCACCAACCACTGTTTGTTTTAAATTGTCCATTGAGTTTCTGTTCCCTGGTCACCTTTTTTAGATTACTGTAAATTTTCTTTTCTTTTCTATCTCTTTCTTTCTTGTCTTAACTTTGAATATCAGTTAAGTCCAATCGTTCAAGACTTATCTCTCCAGCCCAGGCTACCTGATTATTTTATACATCGGTGAACTCTAATGTGTACAGGTGCTGCTCTTGGCTGCCCCTACTTCCCACTAAGGTAACTTCTTGAAGTTACATTTTGGGGTCTCTGCAATGTTCCTTCTGCAAATTCTGCCACGTTTACCTTCACTTACTCTGTCCATCCTTTCAAATACAATCTGAGTACCTTAACAATAAAGTACCTTAAAAAAATAAACACAACTGTAGTACCCTTCTATAATGCCCTCTGCCATTAGCTTTCTCCTACACATCCATCCTTTCCACTGCACAAACTTGAAGCTTATATCCTCTACAGAACAGCAGCAGTGTGGAGCATACATGTACGTAAGCCTGGCATAGAACTCTCCAAGGTGCACTGGTAGCTTTCCAGCATACTAAGAAACTGACATGCAGGGAGAATACACTGAAGCCTTGCTTGGAGTGACAAAGGTGACGGTGAGGGATACCAGTCATAGGGCTTCATAGAAGCTATGATTGTGTGGGTGTGTGGGTGTGCCTGTTGTGTGTATGCAAGTGCGTGTATATGCATGTGGAAGCTGGAGAACAATCTCTGCTATCATTGTTCAAGTGCTCTCTACCTTGTTTTTCATCTCCCACTGGCTTCGAGCTCTCCAATAAGCTAGGCTGTACAGTGAGCCCCAGAGATCCTCCTTTTTTCTTTTTTGTTTTTATTGAGCTATGTATTTTTCTCCGCTCCCTTCCCTTCCTCCCCGTTCCACTTGTGCATGATCCTCATGTTCTCGGTTTACTCAGGAGATCTTGGTTTTTTCCTACTTGCCATGTAGATTAGACCCATGTGTGTCTCTCTTAGGATCCTCTTTGTTGTCTAGGTTTCCAGAGATCCTCTTATCCCAGCCTTCCCACTCTGGGATTACAAGTCTGGACCACCATTCTCAGTATATATGCGTGAGTGCATGCATGCATACATACGTACATACATACATACATACAAACAAACATACATAAAAAAAAGAGCTCTCTAGGGGATTGGCTGCTTTGCTTTTCTGATCTTCACGTTGAACCCCAATATCTGTTTTGGGGTTTTTATTATTCATGCTACACATGTATGTATATTATGAGGGGGGAGAGAGAAGGCGGTTTCTGGGGGTTAAGCTCAGGTTCTTACGTTTGTAGGGCAGCCCCTTTCCTGACTGCTATCCCCCAGCACACTGGTCTGTGTTCTTTCCATCTTTTTACATTGACCAGCTCCTTCACCCAGTCATCACCCCAGGCTTCTCCACACCCTACTGACTCAGTGTCACGGGAGCCAGTTTAGAAAGCTCTTGCAGGCTGGAACAGACACATCTCTCTGCCTGTAATACCCTTCCCCTCACCCAGGAGCATGGACAGTTTATTTCTGTCTTAGATATCAGCTCCTTTTCTTTCCCTACAAAAATGAAACCAATCAACCCCTTTAGAAGAAGCCATTTTGACTATTTCAGTCTTGGCATCCTGTCTTGTGTGTCCCGACACTGACCTCGTGTTTTGGCGTTTGATTTGCTCCTTGTGTCTTTCTCCTCCAATGGAATGTGCACTGTGAGGAGGGGGAGCTTGCTCTCCTCGTCCCTTTGAGGACCTCATATCTGGCCGAAGTTCTAACAAATAGTATCCGCCCATACTCTTATGTTCTCCATTGCCTATGGTGTTGGCTTCCATGAGCTAAAAACTTTAGCCAGAAATTTCTAAAAATAAGCTTCGTAGACTCTTCAACTGCATGCTGTTTTGAGTAGCACAGTGACATTTTGTGCCATCTGCTCCTTTCCGCTCAGGACAGGGTCCACATTGTGTATGTTACCTGCCTGTTAATAGCCGTCTCAGCTAGCGCATTGAAAGCTCTGATATTATAGTGATTTTTTATTAAGTATTTCGCTTAATAATGGTTGTAAAGGGTAGACCTGGTGCCGACAGCTTTGTTTTGTTTTGTTTTGTTTGAGTCAAGAGAATCCATAAAACATCAGCTCACATCATCACAAAAAGTACTGTAGAGTAGCATACTGAGAGCAAGGGACCAGATTCAGTCACTTTTATTATAAGGTACTCTTCTAATTGCTTTATTGTCGTTATTGTTCATTTCTTGCTATGTCTGATTTATACAATAGGCGTGTATGAATGGGGTTAATATCTCACAATCCGTATGGAGTTCATCACTGTCTACAGTCCCAGGTACTCTCTGGGGGCCTCGAGACATCTCCTCACACACAGTACTGTTTCAAATCGTGTTCCCAATTAAACTCTTGAGTAAAATCTCGATAACAACATCTCAGAATTTCTCTCCTACATCTCTCATTGGCGCCAGTCTTGAAATACACTTGTGGGGTGGTCAGGGAAGGAAGCAAGAGCTGTAGGATTGGACATCGGAAAGCTAGTTTCTGTTTCTGCTCTAGTTTGTGCCCTGTTAATAACACACAAAGCGAATGGCCATCTGGTCCATTATCTATGGTGTTTCAGGAATTGTAACACTTTGGCTTTTTTAAATTTTTATTATTTTTTTGGCACAGTGCTGTTTATTTAAGGGTCATAAGAAGGTGATTTCTTATAGACTATGGTCCAAATTTCTGACCCTTCATTCCTAGCTGTTAGTTGGATTTCTTCCAACAGTATCTCTCAGCCTCTCAAATCCATCATGATCAAAGCTGAGCCCATTAACTTCTGCTTCTTACCACCCGTTCTTCCTGCTACATCCTGTTGCCATTAGTAACCATCTCTACCCCATGTCTCCATCTTGAAGCATCAGATTCGTCTTCCCACTATCCCCCTCCATCCAGATGGCCACCAGTTCTGTTATTTTCTGGAACCTCTCAGCCTCCTTGGCTGTGCTTCCCTGGAGCTTTCTCGACATGGCACGTGACACTCAGTCACCTGCCTGGCTTCCACGCTTCTTCCAGCTCATGTGTGTTGATGTATGACCAGCCTTCCACACTTTCACTTAGAGCTTGTTTATTGGGAGCTGCATCCTTGTGGATTCACATCCAGAGTCTTCAGCCTTTCAAACAAAGTTTTCCCTAGGACAGCCGCCGCCTGCCTTCTGTTCTCTGGTAATGCTCGTTCCTGCTCTCCATCATACGGAGCTGTTGGCAGTTTCTGCAGGTCCTGCATCTGTTAACCTTTGTCTGCTGTGCCCTTTGCCATGTGTTCTTCCTGGTAGCCTCCCCCTCATTCACTGCTTCCCAGTTTATTATGAGACTGCTGCTCTTCCATCTTCCTTGCCCAGACCTTGTCTGTCTCATGTACACACATACACACATACTCACACACACACACACTATTAATACAACACTTACGACACTGTTTTATACATGCTTACTTGTCCATCTCTGTAGGACTCTGACTCTGTGGCCAGCAGTTGCAAACCTGCTAAATATAGTACCTCCTCATGCTGTATTAGATTTTCTTTGTGTGTCGATACACCTCAAGGCGAATACTACATATGTGAAACACAAATGATATCTTTATTTGTACTACTTTCAAGGTCTAATAGCATTAAAAGTAAAAGTAATTGTGTCCTCAATAAACTTAAGCTGTAGCCTCAATAGTAAAAGGTATAGTGCTTAGCTTTTCCTGTTCAGTTTCTGTTTAGGGCATCCCCGAAAGTCATTGGCCTTATCATTTAATTACAAAGATGCACAGACTGAGAACCAATAGGTATGCCCAGATCTCCAATTTTGCAAGTCTGTGCATATCGATTAACAATGTTTGATTTATACATTACACAGTAAGGATGAACAATAACTGATGATAAAATAGAACCATTATGTCAAGTTGCAACAATAAAAGCTATACAAAATGTATAAATTAATTCTCTCAGGAACTTTTCATATGATATTTTAAGGCCATAGCTGACCAAGAGTAACTGAAGCCATGTCTAATCGGGAGTTTCTGGGTAATCGGTGTCATATTCCTTTGTGAAAGAACAAAGCATTCATGAAAGCAGGTGCTGTCAGAGATTTATCCTAAACCTCAATACGTGGCCACACTAAACACGTCTCCCTTGGCCCTCTACGTTTGCTGGATTGTTTAAGGAGTGCTGGTGTCCAGTGTTCTGACTCAGTTTTTCAGACACTTCTTAAGAAGATGCTTGTCAGGGCAAGAAAGTGGGTTTGTTGGCAAAAGAAAAGCAATTGCAATACAAAAGCAATTTTCACTTCTGGAACATGCTTTCCTCAGTACTCTGTCAACCCAAGGGTTTCATGCTACAGTAGTAATGGACTCATTCATTTTATCTTTAGTATATATACAATTTGAAATACTCCTTCACTCCCTGCAAGCCCTCGGAGCCGAAATGCAGTGGAGTGTGTGGTTGGTAAATCCCGCAGAGCCCTGCCGTCACATTTCCCCTTACTTTTCTGAGGATGAGCCAAGCAGACACATCTGTTCCTCCCTGGGAAGCTGGCTGGAGAGCGTAGGTGTGACAGATACTACAGGTGTTCACACTTTACTGTAAAAGGGGGCACAGGTCCCTAGGGTCACTGCCCCTGTAAAACCATTGTGGTTTTCATAGAAGCAGGCAGCTTTCCTTTCTCCTTCCCAAGCTCCTCCCAAAGAGAAAGAGATTTCACTAATTTCTTGCATTAAGACAGTCCTGGAAGGTTTAGTAACCATTTAGCTCATGGTCACCTACAGTTTTATGTTCTTTGTTCTGTGTGTAGGCACTGGTAGCGGGGACTGGGCACATTTTCTGAATCGACTGTTTCATGGTGTCTTCTCCAGCTGCCTATATTTAATACCTTTCTCATGGCTGGGACCAAATACCTGAGAACCAGGGTGGGCTGTCACCGTAAAGTTTGCCCGGAAGGACCCACTTCCTAAAGGCTTCACAGCTTCCCCAAACAGCTCTATCACCTTCTGGGAACCAAACATTCAAATGCACGGGTTTATGGGGGACGCTTCGCACTCAGACTGCAGCACCACTTTGAAAAGTCCAAACGTTCACCCCCAGTGCTCACCCCAGTGTGTTCCAGATAGCTTTCCTGATTCCGTTTTCCCCTTTACACTCAGCGTCCTGTAATCAGACCGTATGCCGTCTTTTCTTTGGTTCCTTAGTCTTTCTTTGTCTATAGGATGTACGTACCAGCAGAGCAGAGAAATTCTCTGGTTTGTTTCTTGCAGTCTCCCCAGAGAGTGAAGGATACCCTGACACCCAGTATGAACTCCGTTGACCCAACTGGTAGAGACCACGTGTTCCCTACCCTCCAAGGCCTATCCACAGTCACTTGTCCTGACCAATACTGGGGTCTTTAGGAATTTGTTCACTCAGGGTTTTCTGGCACAGCCTCTGATGAACTAGCATTTTGTTTTCTCACATCAAGAATTTAAAATGAGTCTAGGACTTTTTATCACCTCAGGTGCGTCTCCTTATCCCACATGGCTCATAAAGCTGTCCAGACAATACATTTTTTTTTTAATATATGGCTTGTCTTGCTTCCAAGATAGTCTCGGGAAAAAAGTACTTTAGCCTTTTACTGTAATTTTCATCCAAATTTAGAAGCCTTGCCAAAATATCATTCTACCATGATTTTTATGATAGTGAACTGTCTTAAAGAAAAGTTCAGTGATGAGCATACTAAATATGTCAGCACATCTCTAAACCCATTTCTCTACAGAACCCTCTGACACCATCTCACCCGCAAAATGAATAGAGAATTTTCAGTACCATCAGGTACCAAGTTTATAAATTTGTCTGACTCCTCAAACCATCTTTCATGGTTTATTTTTCTATAGTACATCCTACCGAAAATCACTTTTTTTCCAAAATTACTTTATTATTTTGTGGTGCTATTTTTGCCTGCGTGTATGCCTGTGCATCACACTCATGCTAGGTGGTGACAGAGGCCAGAAGAGGGTGCTGGATCCCAAGAACTGGAGTTATACATGGTTGTAAGTGTGGGTGCTAGGAATTAAGTATGGCCCTCTTGACGAATAGCAATGCTCTTAAATGCTGAGACATCTCTCCTGTCCCGCCAAAGTTATTTCAACTCACAGGTCTCAGAGCATTTATTTTTTAATATGGTACAAGATGCTGAAGAATCTGAGCCTATTTTCTGTAGGCTTGTGTTTGCCTTCTAATGCTCTAGATATGTTTGTTAAATTGTTTCTGTATTGTAGACAGGCATCTTACCTCGGGTACTGAGATGGCTGAGGAAAGACAGAGTTCTTCACCAATGCTGCTAATGGAATCCTACCCACCTCCATCCCATGAGTAAGAATCTGTGATGGGAAACTAAACCATCGTTTGAGCAACTTAAACAAATCTATGAACTTGGTTTCTGATGGTGACCAGGAGACACCTCTCATATAGTCAGATCTCATTCTTCTGGGTGTCCTCGCTATTCATAATCATCACCATGATAGTGATTTGACGGGCTCACAGATCCTGACGTCATTGTCTGTCCCTTTGGCTATCAGCCCATGGGCTTCCCTCACTTTTGAGAGATGTGGCTGCTGCCAGCACCCCGTTCAATATCCAGCCTTTCAATATTCACTCTTGTTCTTTTACTCCACCTAGCCTCCAGAGACATGATTAAGAAAGAGAGGATGTGGGGTAAAGGGAACACTCCGCCATTGCTGGTGGGTGGGAGTGCAAACTGGTCCAGCCACTTTGGATATCAGTGTGGCAATGTCTCAGAAAATTAATAAACAACCTACCTACTTCAAGACCCAGCAATACCACGTTGGGGTATATAAGCCAAAGGATGCTCAACCGTACCACAAAGACTTGTGCTCAACTACGTTCATAGTAGCATTATTTGTAATAGCCAGAGCCTAAAATTAACCTAAATGCCCCTTGACCAAAGAATGGATAAAGAAGATATGGTAGATTTACACAATGGATGACTATATAGCAGAAAAAAAATAATGATGTCTTGAAATTTGCAGGCAAATGGATGGATCTAGAAAACACCATATTGAGTGAGGTAACCCAGACCCAGAAAGACAAATATAATATGTACTCACTCATATGTGACTTTTGGACATAAAGCAAAGAAAAACCAGCCTACAGTTCACAATCCCAGAGAATTTAGATAACAAAGAGGCACCGACAAGCAAGCTCAACACAAACAAGCAACAATTCATTCAGATTTCTATTTTTTTTTTCCTTTTCCTTTTTCTTTACCTACTCTCTCTTCACCTGTTACTTAATTTAGATGCAGGTGTGTTAATCTTACTGATTTTTTTTTTCAAAGACCCAGTTCTTTGCTTCATTGAGTCTTTTTTTTTTTTTGCTTTCTTTTTTATTGTTTATATTGAGCTATATATTTTTCTCCACTCCCCCCCTTCTTCCCCCTTCTTCTCCCACCCTCTCCTATGATCCCCACACTCTCAATTTACTCGGGAGATCTTGTCTTTGGATCCATGTATGTCTCTCTTAGGGTCCTACGGTGCTCTCTTCACTCACTGCTCCTCATCTGGCTCTTGGTTTCTTTCCTGAACCTGCACGGCTTCGCTTTTGCGTGCCTGCCTTAACCGTGCCTACCCAACTTGCTCCCATCCTTTCTGTCCTCCACTCAGTACGCAGTGATCTCTTCACCATGCGTAGCCATTCCATCAGCAATGTTATTTGCCTTTTACCAAGGAGAAAATACTATGCAGGCACATAAGTATGTAAACAAGACAGTGCAAAGCCCTGCTTTCTTGGAAAAAGCCACGGTTTCTATCTTCCCTTTCTATTAAAACTCAGTGTCCCTGTGAGCGTTTGTTGTGATCATACTTATTTGCATATTGTTTCTGGTTGCATAATTAATGCATATCCCTGTCTGAGCCCTACTGCTCAGAGGCCTCTGGTTTGTACAAGTCACTTTCTCCTTGGAATCTCTGAAGCTTATGGGATGCGGGTCCCCAGTAGTACAGACTGGTTCACCCGGAATACCAGAGCCCGCATCACTAAGTATGCGGTGACGACGACGCAATCCAATTTCCATCCAAGCTTGGGGCCAGCGGCTCACACTTAATTGCCTGCGTCATGCAGCTTTGGTGTCTCGGTCTTGATATTTGTCATCTTCGAAAAGTGGAAGCCCTGAAGTCGGGCCTCCAGCTGGGTTTGTGGGCCTTTCCCAGCTGCAAATGTCAAAAGTCTTCGGAATTAGTGTAGGGATGAATAGTTTGGAGTCTTTCCGCTGAGCTGTGCTTGCCCAGCGGTTCACCTTTATTATTCTAATGCCGTCAACGCATAGCTGGTCTTCCCGGGTGTGAACAGAAAGTGAGAAGTAAAAGGCACACTAACAAGGACACTTGGGTTACCCTTTCATCTGGATGTGGCTTCTCCATGAAGTTCAAGATTGTGCCCTGGCTTCTGGCTGTTGAGAAGTGTGGATGTCGCAAGGCCTTCAAGCTGCCTGGGATGTAGCAATGTGGACTAATGGGCTATTTGGTTTATCCTCTCGTCAAGGGAGGAGAAGAGTTAGAATGACCTGGGGTACTTTACACAGGATCTGATACAGCAGTTTTTATGCCTTTCTCCTGAGAGCATTCACCAGATTTTAAGAAAACTTCTATCTGAAAAATTGATGCTCCCTGCTCGTTACTGTGTGTTACCAAAGCAGCTAGGTACACTAGTTTCCCATATCTACAGGAGGTACAGTCCTAAGGGCTCTATCATCACACAGAGCTCACATAATAACTACTAATCTCTGTGTATACGGTGTTTATTGCTGTCCTTACACACCTGTGATTAAAGTGGACTGTGTATGCATGTGCAGAAAGAGATAATTAGCAGTCATAAAATGGGATTATAAAAGTAGTATACTAAGAATTACTTAAAGTTTATGATTTTTTTTCTGGAATTTTTATTTAAAAGTTTAGATTATATTTGATCGGGTAGCTCATAAGTGAAGCCATGGTATTGTAGAGTAAAATAGGAAACACATTCTATTTCTACAGCATCAAAAGAAGCTTTTTCTGTTTACAGATCCGAATTAATGAAGTAATCAGCGTAGAGAATGATTTGTTTGCCTCATTCGGGCTAGCCAGGTGAGGCCCTGACAAAAGGAGCTATAGATTGGAATGAGGTGGAAACCATAACCCTGTTTTTTGCTTCTTTTTCTTTTAAGTATATTTATCGTACTGGCTACTTGGGGTAGGGTATATGTTTGCAAATCTGAAGGCTCTGAAGATTGCAGTTTTGCTACTGATATTTCTTACCCCAGACCAACCCACAAGTATTTACACTAAGAAAAGTGGCTGTTTCTTTAGGAGAATCCACTTGAAGCCTTTTGCACACTCTGCACAGGGGTGTGCACAAAGGACACACAACACAGTTTGACAGCTTGCTGAATTTAAAAAACTGAACACGACCAGGTAGCTAGCCCTCAAACCGGAACACCCACACTTGCCAGCCACCTTCTCCTGAACACCCAACTGTGCAATTCCTGATCTTATGTTTGCCTGCTTTCGTTGTTTATATAAATGAGCAGGACATGGTGCTTCATGTCAGCAATCCCAGCATGCTCAGGAGGCTGAGGGATCGTGATGAGAGCAAGAGCAGTTCAGGCTGCAGACTGAAACCTTCTCTCAAACAATATAAACAATAAGTATATAAATAGATTCAGTGTGACCTTTTGTGTTTAGCATCTAATGGCCTTTTGGAATGGGGGTGCTCCTGGCATTGTCTTCCTTGGCCTGTCCCATGTTGAATATTTCCTGAGGACCACAGAAATCATGCTTCCTTTCTGCCATATTTCTTCACATTCTCTGAAAGTAGCAGTGATGATCTCAGATGCTTTCTTTTCTAATGAACTGACTTACCCATTTAGGGAAGTATCTATCTAGAAAAAAAAAAAAAAAAACCTTTTGTTTATCTTGGCTTGTTTTCTTTTGTTGCTGTTGCAAAGTTTGTTTGTTGCTTTATTTTCTCTTTACTCCTGACGTGGATGCTGGGAAACTCCCAGAGACCTTTTCACTTTTATCCCCTCCCCACAACACGCACATCAACATGCATAGGTCTGAGCCCTGTCTTTTCAGTCTTGCTCCTCTGTCCTGATCTGTCCCAGCGTTTTAGGAACTGGCTTTTGGTCATTTTCCTCACTACTATAGTAGGGGGCTGACAGTAGCTCACATTCTCATAACCATGAAGACACAGTATCTCTCTGCCATTTCCTTTCCTGAGCTTCTGTGATAGAAAGTAAGGACAAAAACCATGAGACAATAAATAAAACGTGTAAAGGTCTTTCATTCATTTAACTTTTATAAGATACTTTAGAGTAGCGCTGGGTTCACAGCAGAATTGGGCAGGATGTACCAAGACATTCAATTACCCTTTACTTCGGGTCTCCAAACCCCCATCAGTATGTCCTAGCAAAGTACACGCTCACCGTGATGTGTGACCCACCATTATCCTCTCGTGCAACATAACTTCACAGGGGAACAAACCTCTCCCCTGCAGGAGCCTCAGCCCCGCAACCGCTGATCTTTTTTTTTTTTTTTTTTTTTTTTTTTTTACTGTCTCTGTCCTTTTGCCACATATGGAATGTCAAAAGCCCATTTCAGAGAATGCAAACGGTAAAATGCTTTGCACGACTTTCCTAAGAAGGCACAGAAGCGGGGATGGGAGCTGGCATGCGAACCATGCTACCTAAGGAGACTGACTCACAGGCATCACACACAATTGTGATCAAGCTCAGCGCTGTCGGATGCCGAGAGTCACCTTTGTGATAGCGTTTATCCTCCACCAGAGTACAGTCTTGAGTGCTGAGAGCATTGCGTCATCACCGACTTACTTCCTCTTTGTCATGTCCTTTTCACCTTCTCACTGCATTCAGATGCCCTTAGGATGGCTGTGAGTTTTAGTTTCCTTCGGCTGAAGGATTTCTCATCCTTAGTGTCTAAAATCCAGAAAAGACATCCGCTGTATGTAAGTTGATGGCCTACATAGCTGGGGAACATTGTGAATATTCTTGAATATTCTACCATCTTAGTGACTGATCGTCTTTCTGTGTGTGTTTCTTGCCTGGTTTGCAACAAAATCGCTCAGCTTCACGTTTTTCACCGACTTCCCCCTCCTCTTGTTTTCTGTTGCTATGCTCGGCTTTACAAAGTGCCCTTGCCTTTCTTACATCACAGAACTACTGCCTGGCGTTTCTGCTGGTGGCAGGAAAGCATTTGGCCGCCTTTGAGTGCTTTCCTGATAGTCTAAAAGCTACAATTAGAAGTTGTAAGAATGGCGTGTTTGGGATTCTTGGAGAAGATGCAGCATCGTTAGAACACAGTTGTGTGTTTCTGCTTTAAATAGTGTCCAAATAGATAATTGAATTCATGGACATCTAAATTTAATTCCAGAAATCAAAGCTATGGTAATAAGAACTGGACCTGAGCTCTCTTAGGGCAAGTAATTTAATTTCTCAGCCGGTTGAACTATTATGCATCTGCGTTCTTTGTTATTATGACAGTAAATTGCACAGGCAGATGCAGGGACGGGTGATGGGCATGTAATTCCTTCTTTCTCCCAGCTAGATGCACACCAGAATGCAGATCATTTGAAACCGCTCTCCCTACAGCCGAGACTTCTGCTTGGAGCTTTAAAAGCAGCATTTAAGTAAAAATGCAGGGTGCAAATACACTTTAGGGAGTCCAGGGAGAGGTTTTCTTCCCCCTACCTGACAGCCCAGGACTGACCAGGTCCTGGACCATACACTTGAACAACAGTTGTGGGGCAAGCTGGTGGGTATTTCATGGTTTGACGAGAATCCTAGCTTGCTTTTAACTTTTCTCGCTGCCTTCATGTTTGAATTACTACCGACAGTGGAGAACCAAAGAAAACTGTGACTGATTTGGTTGCATCACAGAGGATCACAGAGGATCCAGACACAGTGAGCTATCTGCTGTGCAGGAAGGAGCCAAACATCCTGGCTCCCTAGGAGAACAACTTTGAGATTAAATGAAAGGATGTGCCCCAGATAAAATCTAGGCCATCTTTAGGTTTCATTTTGAAATGTGGTCTCAAGTCGTAGATATGTTTACAGAAATTTTTATGCAAGCAATCAAGGTATCAGTTCTCTGCATTTATATCTAAGCAGATGGAGGCTTATGTCATCTGATTATCCATGCCAGCGTCTTATCTTTGTTTTCTCACCTATTTCTTCATGGGCTTAATGAAAATTTGATAATCCATGGTAGTTTTCTGCCCTGTCAACATGTTATGCATTAACACTTGACTAAGTTATTCTGCTTGACTATTTCCTCTTTTTGCCAAATGCTTTCGAATATATTGTTCTTTCATCAGATTTGACCAGAGTTGGGGGAAATTGTCCCATGAAGCCACACATATTTTTATAGAACTTTTATAAAGTTCTGCATCCTGTGCCTGTACCTAAGGGCCTCACATGCATCGTTTGTTATGCAACCTGTACAGGAAGATCCCTGGCTCGTGGAGGAAGTCATAGTATCCCCTCCATGCTATGGTCTTCACTTTGCATCCCCTTTCCTTTTCAGCAAAATGTCTTCCTGCTATACTGTCAGACACTGAATTTGAAAGTCTTTCAACCTTCTGGAAGCATCCTAAACCACACATGGACCATCTCAGTCTCCCGTTCAGATGGAATCTGATGGTCTATGACACGGGAGCCTCACTCCCCTAGCCTTTAACCGCCGAGCCATCACTCCAGCCCCAACACTGTCATTACGCTTCATCACAACACAGCTAATACAACCTTCCAGATTCCTGGTGCTTTTCCCAACTACAAGCTCCTTCTTGCTGGCCAGAATCAAGCTCAGGGTGATAATCCCCATGTGCTATGTTTGTCGCTGGGGGCATTTCCATGGGTGTGACCACTCTTCCTCCCATCTGTGTGGTGCTCTCACTTGACAAAACTGTGCCCAAGAGTCTTAGTCGCAGATATTTATCTTATGTTGGCTTTGTGATCTGATCCAGTGTATCTCTCTCTCTCTCCTTCCCCACCAGGCAGTACGGGGTAGGCTTCTCCTTCCCTTTATCTTGCTCTTTAGCCAGGCTTACACTGGCAGCCAGATGCTTTCCGCAAGGATGCTTTTAAATTGTGTCCTAGACATGTCGTTTAGCAATTCTGCCTTGCTGCTTACTACCTACCATTTGTGCATCTCTATATAGATGTCTACAGCCGTATCCTTTCTCCACAAGCTACATGACTTTGTCTTTCCCATGATGTCATAGAGCTAGAGTCATGGTCATCCTCTTTTTGTAGCCATTAAACTAAGAAGACCTCTGTGCACCTGTGAACGTGTTGTATACCTCAGCTAGATTCCTACTTAACCTGCTTTCAACCTTTTCTCTCTCTGCTCTCTCTCTCTCTCTCTCTCTCTCTCTCTCTCTCTCTCTCTCNCCTCTCTCTCTCTCTCTCTCTCTCTCTCTCTCTCTCTCTCTCTCTCTCTCTCTCTCTCTCTCTGTGGTTTTCCAATTCTGTGCTCCCTCACAATGACCAAAGTTCCTTGATTTTCCTTTGCTTTCCTAAACGTCATTTGGCTGAGTATTCCACGGCTATTTTTATTTGTTCTTCCAGTGAAGATAAAGTGGTAGAAGTAGCAGAGGAGGAGGAAGTGGCTGACGTTGAGGAGGAAGAAGCTGATGATGACGAGGATGTGGAGGATGGGGATGAGGTGGAGGAGGAGGCTGAGGAGCCCTACGAAGAGGCCACAGAGAGAACCACCAGCATCGCCACCACTACCACCACCACCACCGAGTCCGTGGAAGAGGTCGTCCGAGGTAATCCTCTATTAGATTTTTACTTTTAAATGCCCTAGGATAAAAGAAAGCAAACTGGGAAAAAACTGATTTCCATCAACACAACACCCTTCCCTTTTCTACCCCCTGCCCTCATTTCCCTCCCTGGAGTCACAAGGCTTCTTGTACTTGTTTTTTTATTCGTGTTGGTTTGGTTTGGTTTGGTTTAACAATTAGCTCAGCAATCAGTTTAAATGAACACAAATTTTGTTTGCACAGTATCTCCTATACCTTCTGTGTCCTGTTTAAGGAATCTTTTAGGCTGTTTTATAAGAGCCCACTTAGCCAGAAGTCAATGAACTTGACAAGTACTGAGTCCTCCCCTGGTGGTGGGTGTTCAATGTTCAGCCTTGCTGTGCCTCTTTGACCCCTGAGATTCAACTAGAGTTTGGGTCATGCACTGTGCACAAAATTACAATAAATTTTGTGTGAATGCCTTTCATTAGATTTTACTAAATCTAATTTTTAATATGATTTGATAAGAGTTTATTTCATGCTGTGAAATTCAACAACCATCCAACAACCAAATGTTATGCCAACTAATGTGTTTTGGGGTTGAGACGTTTAATAACTATGCATTGGGCGCCCCCCCCCACCACAGTAAAAGCTGCCTCTAGAACTAGATTTAATGAATATGGGTTGACTTAATTTCGGTATAATGCAAATGATATTAACTTTCATCCACAAATGCTCTAACAATGTAAGATTTCCTTTCTGTTGGTTAAAAGGTATGATTATAGCTCATTAGAATTTAATATGGGACACTGTCCAACTCAAGTATACATTGTTAATTATTATTGCTAGTTGCTTGCTCCTTTTTCTGCATTTTTAAAAATGCTATTGAGGTCTGATTCATATATCATAAGATGGACTAATTTTTAATATATAACTCAGTGACTTTAATAAATTTACTCAATTATTTAGTATCATCATAGTCTAGCCTAAGGACATTTCAGCAGCCCCACACGATATCTCCTGCCCACTCAAAGAGCTGGTTCTCATTTATAGCCCCAAGCAGCAGCTACTCTACTTTGGTCTCCATGGAGTTTCTCTTTTCTGAATATTCCTTTCTTCTTTTTTTTTTTAATTGTTTTTATTGTGCTGTACATTTTCCTCCACTCTCCTCCCTTCCTGATTATTTAATGTCAGCAAGGTTGTATTGTATAGCATTATGACTGACTTGTGTCACTTAACAGTGTTTTGGGAGTTTGTGTTTTTAACTTGGAGCTTTCGTTAAGTGATGATTCTGGATTGAACACTCTGCCTCCACGGATCTAATAACTGCATTCAGTGTTGTTTGGGACAGGAATTTGCAGGTCCAGGTACATGGCACAACTTGATCATTCCCTACCTAGAGCAGCTTCCTATTTATTTTAGCTTGTGAGAGAATGTGCAGGTAGAGGTACCCTTGATCTGAATGAACTGCTCTTTCTATGCCCAAGACTTCTTTTCCCACAAAATTTTTCAAATATCTCTTGTGACCAAGACTGACAGATTTGGCCTAATGAATTTCATAGCCCCAATTTTTTTCAGCAAGGGAAAGGTAGTTTTTGTTTGTTTGCTTGGTTGGTTGGTGTTGAATTAGGAGCGGCGGGGCTGCGTCCCCGGCACCCGGCCGCCCGCATGGCTAGCTTATGCCCGAAATAATTACACGGAAACTGTATTCTTTCAAACACTGCCTGGCCCGGCTAGCTCAATCGGTAGAGCATGAGACTCTTAATCTCAGGGTCGTGGGTTCGAGCCCCACGTTGGGCGCCAAATGCAGCGGTTGGATTAATAAGCACCAATGATACTAGGTATTTGAACAAGTTTAATAACAAAACCAGACTCACGAAACCAAGGTTCCAGCGGAGTAGCCAGCGGAGACAGGAGGGAGCGCACAGCATCTGCGCGCCCTATTTATCAGTAAACATACGCCCGAGGGCAGCCCGCCCCCAAGGGGAGGGCTTATCCCTACAGGTTGGTTGGTTTGGTTTGGTTTGTTCTGGTCCCCTCCACTTAGGGTTCCTTTCTTGACTGCACATTGCAGTGGCTGTTAATGCTGCCCTGGGACTGAGGTATTAGAGGCAGAGAGTGCTCGTTTGCACCTGCTCTTCTTGTAGGTCTGACAGGAACAGGTGATGAGCACTCACAGGCTCACCATGGTCATGAGTGCTAAGATCCAGGAGGAAATCAAAGTCAAGGAAATACAAGGTCATCTACTCTGTGAGAAATAAGAACATACAGATCGCTTCAGGCATCAGAGCGAGCTTCCAGATTGACCAGCGAAGGTTCTTAAAGCAGATGGCATTTAGACTAGGGCCAGAAGGGTGGGTATGCGGAGTGTCTCCTGGTAAATTTTGATACAGGGCACGTAACAGTCAGTAGAAAATATCAAAACCGAAATGATGCTTTGGTGGAAGGTGAAGGGCATGTTTCGGAGACAGAACTAGTTGACATCCTGTATAAGAGAATTTGAGAAATTTGGATTGGGACCAAAATGTGCATGCATTCAATGACAGATTGGCAAGTATGGGTGCTGAGAGTAGCGGGATTTGGTGAGATTGTGCTGCTGTGGTAGACAAGGAGTGGTGAGTTCAGACTCCTACTCTAACTAAGATGAACTATCTTGTGATAATGTGATTTTATTACCTTTAGAGTCATGTCATTTTCCAGTTTTTCTTTGTCATTTTAAGTGATGTTTCATGTAATATGCAATTTCAGATATTCAGACAGAACATACAAAGACATGCACACCATGGAATTTTTTATCCAGAAAGTCAAAGGCAATTAAGAATTTACAAAGAAATCTCTAGATGTTTATAAGACAAATCCAAAGCAAACACTAGCTTTAAAGAGAGGCAGGGACTGGGGAATGGCAGGCGTAAGCAGGTAGAGCACTTGCTGCAAAGCTGGGAGGATCTCAGTTCATATGCTCAGAGCCACATGAAAGTCAGGCATGATTTCAGGAGCTGCAACCCAGAGCTGTGGAGGACAGAGACAGGAGGATTGCTGGGGTTGTTGGGAGATGTTCAGTGAAAGAACCTGTGTCAAGAAAATAAGGCAGAAAGTGTTAAAGCGGGACATCTAACATTCTACGCTGGGCATACAAACATGCGCGCGCACACACACACCATCCTATAAACAGAAGATTGGGTTTTTTTTTTTAATGTGAATTTGCTTATTTTATGTATGATTTACCAAAGATATAAGTTGAGGCAAATCTTTCTGGGATCGGGGTTTAAAGGAAACAGGCCATGTTGTAGTTTTATCTGTTAATGATGTAGATGTTTTTGGTGGCATAGGGTATCCGCTAATGGTGTAGAATTTTTGATGGTGAGACCAAAGGGGGACAAACTGTCCATGTACAATCCTAGTGTAGAAAGTGACTCTGACTCTCTCCCTACTCGGAACTGCAGCAATAGCACAGCTGACAACACACTTTGTCAAACTCTTCCTACAAAGCCTGCTTCTGTAGCCTGAGAATAAACACTACAGTGGAAAGATCGGTATGGCAATCTCATTTTCAATGTTAATGTTTCAGCCTTGGAAGGAAATAAATGTGATTTACAGCCATCTCTAGAGAGAAAATCGCGTCATCATCCCCAGCCTCTAACGGCCAACGTGAGTCCTTGCTGTGTTTCCTAAGGGCTAGGGTAGGGGTTTGCATTCCCCATCAGCGCTTGAGAGGAATAAACAGAGGGCAGAAAATGGAAGCTATTCGTATACGCTCATAAAATTTTTCAACCCCATTGTCTCTTCTGAGTGACTGATTTCAGAGAGAAGGAATTCTTCAGAGGTGAGCAAGTTACTCCAGAGTCCATCTGGCTTTGAAGCTTTGCTAATTAAGAAAATGTTGGATATTAATCTAATGGATCAAGTTGTTACCAGTTAAGTAAAGCAACAGTCTGCTTAGATACTTCTTAGTTTTCAGCTCACAAGCCCAAGATGTCAGGACTTTCTTCACCCCTGAAATGTGGGTTTTGTGGTAACTGCCATAACCTTCGATTTAACATACCCAGTTTTGCCTGTCCAGAGAAACTCTATACTTTACCTTATGTTTATTTATCTAGGTAATATTCTTTGTGCCTCTGCTGCCAGCTACAGTCTTTGCCCAGTAGAAAGCACAGCAGGGCTAGCACAGACCTGCTTCCGCCTGCTGGCAGGCAGTGCCGGATCCAGGTTGGAC
This sequence comes from Alexandromys fortis, assembly GCF_014885135.2. NCBI lineage: Eukaryota > Metazoa > Chordata > Mammalia > Rodentia > Cricetidae > Alexandromys > Alexandromys fortis. Next base: position 14,779,525 of record NW_026067912.1, on the reverse strand, counting down.
TTCTTTATTGCAAATATAAGTTTTCTGGTTCACCATTGCTTTGCCTTTTAAGGCTTGAATCCTGCCCTGAAACCCTCATAGCTATAGTGTGCAGAAGAAGAGTTACATTCCCGTTCCAGGTCAAGACAATTAAAGTCTTAGGAAAATTTTTAAAAATATGTAAGTCATATAACCAGGATGTGATGAAGCCAGAATTTGGACCTCATGAGGTAGGCTATTTCAGTTTGATTGAGTCCAAGTGATATTTTTACTTTCCTTTCTAAATGAATGGTATTCTATTTAAGTTGCAACCTTCATAAATGCTTGTTTTTTTTTTTTTTTTGCTATGGAAATGGATGCATCTTTTATTTCCACTCCAAACATTTCTGAATTTTTTTATCTTTAAATGATAACAATGACCAGAGGTCAGCTAATAACAGATGATTAAGAATACTATATCCGAGGGACCACAAATAACGTTACCTATTTTTTAAGCAGAGGTTTTTCTGGGAGACACTCAGCCCCATTTATTTAAATATTGTCTTTGGCTGCGTTTATGCTATAAAATCAAAGACTAGGAGTGGATAGTTGCAAAGGAGATTATATTGTCTGGAATGACCAAGACATGTATTATTTGGCCTTTTCAGAAACTGTTTCTTAGCCTCTGATATTGTCCATTAAAACAATTCTCTAAGTCTTTTATTTTCCAGATACTACTTACTACTATCAAGCTGATTTAGCGCTCTCTCTCTCTCTCTCTCTTTCTCTCTCTCTCTCTCTCTGTGTGTGTGTGTGTGTATGTGTATTGTGTGTATGTGTGCGCACGCACTAATACATATTTGTGAAGGTGTATATGTAGAGTCCACATTCATACTCTCACACACACAGATATCAATAGAAGCTATGAAGCAACTCAAGTGTTGTTCCTCATGTCCCTAACATCTTTTTTTTTTTTTTTTTTGCTGCCTTTTGGTGGGAGGCAGGATCTTTCGCTGGCCTTGAACTCATCAAACAGACCAGACTAAATGGCCAGTACATCCCGGGGACCCACCTATCTGTCTCCCCAAGGTTGGGATTGTGAATAGTACCACCTTGCCTGCCTTTTTTAAAATATGAGTATTGAACTCAGGTCATGTTTACATAACAAACCATTTATAGACTGAGCAATCACCGCAGCCCCAACTATAGTGTTTACAGGAGACATTTATCATTTTATGGCCTTGGGCCAGTGGAGTAACCTGCTTTTTACCCGTCTGATGTAAATACCAAAGCTACCTTGCACATTCACTCTGAGAATGACCTTACATGATCTATACTAAGTGCTTAACATAGTACCTCAGGAGGACTCCCTCTGTGTTGTCTAAGTACGGTTGCTCAGATTTGAGTCCTACCTAGCCCTCCAGCCTGTGAAATGAAAACCCGACATGAAGCAAGCAGTCTTTAATTCTCAGCGTGTCTCTCCATAAAGTTGGGGTTAATAATACCTGTCTAATATTTAGCTACTTGTAAGACGTGAGTGCGGAAATCCCTGAGAAGCACTGAGCACAGTTGCTATAGACAGTAGGTCCTCAGCTTTGAGTCTGGTCACTGTGGTTGCAGTCCTGATTCCAACCCCCTAATCTATTCGGAACATTAGACAGCTAATGTTTACCGCCAGTTAGAAGTGTTAAAGGTAAACCAACAGATTGACGTTTTGATTACGGCGTGATACATCTATGAGCTGTTGGTTCAACAGAGCTGGTGTTTATAGACTGCATTCTGTTACCATTATAATACGCATGAACTCGGTTTCTTTCTTAAAATAGTTTCTTTGTGTGAATATATTCTACATATCAAAACATTCGCAATTAAATTTTATATCTCGCAGAAAACTGAACAAGATGGCACTGAATGTTACCACATTTCAAGATAAGAACATTTATTCCTTTCAGCTATTTTATGCCTCATGGAAGGAAAGGAAATTCTTTAGTAAGGGGACAGAGAGACACACAGATACAGGTGACTTTTTAAATACTTGTGTTTGTGAAACCAAAACCTGCCATCTGAGCACTGGCTGCTTTACATTAGCTGACTGACCTCATGAACAGTTCCTGATCTGTTGAAATAGGAAGCGGCGGGGCTGCGTCCCCAACACCCCAGCCGCTTGGCTAGCTTATGCCCGAAATAACAACACACAAAACTGTATTCATTTAACTGCTTGACCCATTTCTATCTAGCCTCTTCTAGGCTAACTCTCACACCTGGACTAGCCCATTTCTAGTAATGTGTGTAAGCACCCCAAGGTGCGCTTACTGGGAAGATTCTAGCCTAAGTCCATCGTGGGTTGGAGCTGCCTGGGAGAGCAGAGCATGGCATCTCTGCTCCAGAGAGCAGAGCTGTCCGGTCCCTCTGGAAGCAGAGCAGAGTCTGACCTCACTTCCTCTTCCGCCCAGAATTCTATTCTGTTTACTCCTCCCACCAATGCTTTAACCTATGAGGCCAAGCAGTGTGTTTATTACTTAACCAATGAAATCAACAGATTGATATATGACACTCCCACATCACTGATCTTCTGCTAGCATTCACTTAGGAGCACCATTGATTGACTAGAATACATCCCCCAATACTGATGAGGCACCTCTACAGCAACACATATTCAGAGGGACATCTCACAGCAATCCTGGGTGCAACATTGCTCACTAGGGGCACAGGCATATGAGCAACAGTAGCTCGGGTCCTTCCATCCAGACCTGCAGCATTTAAGAGTGAATCTGTTTATCCTATATGGAAAAAGACATTGGCAGCCTGGAGGAAAGGAAATGCCTGGGAGTTTTCACATAAGGCCCAGTGAAGACGTGGTGATAAAGAGAGAGGAACTGACCAGCTGATAGACGTTGTTGAATCTAACAAACATGTTTGTTAGCTTGTCTCTCCCATCTCCACTGTTACCTCTCTGTAAAAGCATGGCATGAGGAAGCCTGGAACTCACTAGTGGAATTCTTACTTTGCTCATGTTCATGTTCACAGCAAGCCAAGTTTACTGCTTCCCCAGAGTCTGTAAAAAGCTAAGTATGACAGACAACACTTTGAGGTGTGCTTGGGAATAGGAAAAAGGACAGCAGTGCCTCCTTTGGGAGCAAGGCACGGGCTTTTACATCTCTGCTTCAACTAAGGCAAAGAGAACGAACGCACTTACATATGGAGGCCAAAGTGCAGCATCCCTTTAACGTCGGGAGAACTGGTGTCGGTATTGACCATATACATGACAGATGGCAGCCTAGTATTTTGTACCCTGTGACATGGCAGTCATTGATTCTGACACACTCCATACATGCTTTGTCATGTATGTGATGCATACAAGTGTTGCATGTAAGTGTTCCATGTAGCTTAACTGTCCTAATCTGGAAAGCCCACTGCAGCAATGAAGGTTCTTTAGAAGATTGTGAAGTGGAGGCTTACAGAGACAGAGAAATAGTATTATACATATGTACTGGTTTGTTTTTAATAAGAACTTCATTGTCATCTAATTTTCTATCCTCAAAGTGTAGTGTTAGGAGCGACGGGCCACTTTCCTGCCGCCCCAGCTCCCGGCCGCCTAGCTAGCTTATGCACCGAAATAATTACACGGAAACTGTATTCTTTTATACACTGCTTGGCCCATTAGTTTAAACCTCTTATTGACTAGCTCTTACATATTGATCTAACCCATTTCTAATATTCTGTGTAGCACCACGAGGTGTGGCTTACTAGGAAAGATCTTAACCTGCGTCTGTGTCCGGTGGGAGAATCATGGCAACTGCCTGACTTGGCTTCTTTCTCCCAGCATTCTATTCTGTTTACTTTGCCTATCTAAGCTGCTGTCCTATCAAAAGGGCCAAGTCAGTTTCTTTATTAACCAATAGACATATGACCCTCCTCCATCATCAAAGTTCATAATTCAGTGGTTTAGTCAATTCACAAAGATGAAAACGTTGTGCATTCAGGATCAAAAACGCTGATGACAGTTTATGCTAGAGAGGATGTGGGGTAAGGGAAACACTCCTCCATTGCTGGTGGGAGTGCAAACTTATACAGATGCTTTGAACATCAGTATGGCAATTTCTTAGAAAATTAGGCAGCAATCTACCCCAATACCACTTTGGGGTATATACCCAAAGGATGTTCAATTGTTCCACAGGACTTGTGCTCAACTATGTTCGTAGCAGCATTATTTGTCATAGCCAGAACCTGGAAATAACTTAAATGTCCCTCAGCCAAAGAATAGATAAGGAAAATGTGGTACATTTGCTCAATGGAGTACTACTCAACGATAAAAAGTAATGCCATCTTGAAATTTGTAGGCAAATGGATGGAGCTAGAAAACATCATATTGAGTGAGGTAACCCAGACCCAGAAAGACAAATATAATATGTGCTCACTCATAAGTGGCTTTTAGACATAAAGCTAAGAAAAACGAGCCTAAAAATCACAACCCCAGAGGACCTAGACAACAAAGAGGACCCTAAGAGAGACATACATGGATCTATACTACATGGGAAGCAGAAAAAGGCAAGATCTCCTGAGATTGGGAGCATGGAGGTCACAGGAGAGGGGAGGGAGAAAAATATATAGCTCAATAAAAACAATTTTAAAAAAAGAAAATGTTGTGCCTTAAACACAATTATAAATCTACTTAACATCTGGTAATTTTTTAAAAAATCAGTTTCTTAAGATACAGTACAACAAATTTGAAAGCGGTTAACAAAACTATATATTTCTCCTTTTCAGTTCATTAATAAGTGCAAGAGTATATTGGCTCAGGTAACAAAGCTATGTTTTTTAATGGAAATATTTAGTTCCCTTAATAACAACTGTCCAGAACTCCAAAAATACAGGGTAGATTGCAGACTCAATGCCTGCTTCCATTGGCCTTGAACCGCCTTGCTCTTCTGAAGGTCTGCTGTGCCTGTCAGGCACCAGCATAGCTTGTCTGTCTTGTTGTGACTCTCTTAGGAGATGAGATGAGTGAGAATCCCAGAAGGGATAAAGTGGAGTAAGTCTCTATTTCACGTGTTCACAAGTTCCCTGGCTTTCCAGACAGCAACCTGCATGTTAGAAAAATTCGGACTTGTGATGTAAAATGAGTAAGGAAATGGGTCTCGGGCAGAGGAGACAGGACAGGTAGATGTGATAATCTTGTAATGTAACCTCATAAGAACTGGTTTTCTTCTACTTGTGTCTTGTTGAATAACTTTTGAGATGGAATGGAAAAAAAGGAACGTTTTGAGTTCCTTTAAAATATATGTTACCTGCATGCATGTCTGTCTATACACCACATGGGTAGAGGACAGAAGAGGGTGGATGGAACTGGAGTGTAGACAGTTGTGAGCAGCCATGCCGGTGCTGGGAACCAATCCTGGGTCCTCCTCCTTTCTGTAGGAGCAGCAAGTGCCTTTCACTGCTGAGCCATCTCTCTCCAGCCCCTTACTTTGAGGTCTTGATGTTTTATGATGTCAAGCTAAGGGAGGTCTCACTGGCCATTTTTTCATGCTTCCTTTCTTTCTGGAAATTTCCTAGCCTTTGTTACACAGGATGTCAAAGATATTGGTGGCTGCTTCACAATAGCCTTGATGGGGAAAACGACTCATCTGCCACACAAAACTCAGTTTGGTTCAGGGGACTCTTTGCTCTGGAGGATGGTTCTGTGCATCATAGGCTGTCTAGCAGCGCCTCTGTCTTCTTCCCGTGTGATGCTCAGGACTCTCCCCCCTCACCAACACTGTGCACATGCACAAGAACATGAGAGTGTGCATGTGTGCATGCATGTACACACACACACAGTAATTAGTTGATTTCTAAAAGTTTAATTACGTGATTACTAAAATGAGCCGTTCTCTGTCTCATCCGGATATCATCTCTTGGTTCAGTGCTTTGCACATGGTAGGCTGCCAGTGAACATATTTTATAGCATAAAAATAAGCAAGAGACATCATAAATATGACTAAGTCACTATTTAATAGTAAGATAAAATAAATATTAGATAAGATGTATAATACAGTCCAGTAACATAATGAGGGACAGAAAACTATAAGAAGCATTAACTTAAAATATGGCATACACTCTGTGAGCATGGTGTGTGTGTGTGTGTGTGTGTGTGTGTGTGTGTGTGCTTGGGGAGGGGGAGCTGTGGGTATGGGTGTGTGCTGAAACAGAGCCTCATTGTTTGGCCTTAAACTTGATCTCTCCGTGTCTCAGTTTTCATGTGCTAGAATTACTGGCCTATCCCATGCCTGGTATTGATACATGCTACCACGTAGTCTGTGAAGTGTGGAGGAAACTCTTCGTGGTTTCAAGTGTTTCCTCTTCCACAAGAATCCATTGCCCTTAGTATACTGTGGTAAAAAGCCAGCCTTGCTTATCGTCTAGACTTTAACTGGGAATGATTCTTTTCTCAGCTTGAGCCTGTGGGTTCTCTTCTGTTGGAGCCCTTGGCAAGAAGCCAGCTACTGTAGGAAGGTGGCCATGCCTGGTCTTCCTCGGACAGTGTCCTATTTCCAGACCCCAACTCACTAGAAACATTCTTTTGTTCTCAAGGGCATTGGTGCCATATAGAATTTCTTCCCAGAAAAGTGCTGTGGGGGAAAAAAATATGTTCTACATTTAGTTTAGTTATTATTTGATTTTTATTGGTTTTCATCATTATTTTCAAAATAAAAACTTGTTTGAGTTATGGGAAGACGGTCCCTAGAATTCACATTTTGGAGAAGCGACATTTTCATAGATTTAAATATAAGAGAATTATTGTCTCAATATTTACTTTAAGGCAGAAGTGTTGGCTTTATTTTGATGTTGCTTGAAAACAACTGATTGCTTAGAGTGGGATATGTTGATAATTAGTTAAAATAGTTTGTCCATACTTCTATATTTTCTTAATTCTAAAAATCTCTTAATGTATGTTTTATCTTTCATTTCCATATATGTGAATTTCTTTTAATAAACCAAACTTTTTCCAATTTGTACCAAATTCTCCACTCTGATGCTTTTAGGATGTGACTGTACATTGTACCATTAATGTAACACATTCAGAAACATTTAAATAAGTTAGCTGGGCATGGTGGCTCATACCTGTAATCTTGGTATTTGGGAGGCTGAGACAGGAGGATCATGGGTTTCATGCCAACCTAAGCAATATGGTGAGACCCTGCCTCTCAGAACACAGGCAAGAAAACCACACCCTCCCACATTCACCTCACCGCTGCATAGTGTTTATCAAACCTTGCTGTTCACCTGAGTCGCCCTGGAACTTACCCATCTGGGGAGAGGCATGGCTGATCTTGCACTGAAGAAGCTCTGGCACCATTTTCTGCCTACTGTGCTTTGAGGATTTGGGTACAAAGGCCATAAATAAGAGACTAACAGCGAAAGATTTCCTTGTCTACTGACTTTCCATTTGTGCTCTTTTTTTTTTTTTCCTCTGTGTGGCACAGTCGATCCTTACTAGACTGTGAAAGGTGATTATTACAGGATTGGGGAGTTTGGGGAATCATAACCAGTTCAGCTTGACATATGAGTGATGGGATATTTTTACAAAGGAAATAACCAAATGATATGATTTAGTTTTTTACAGATAAACAATTTTTTAGCAAGTCCCTCATTCAAATTCTCCACAGCACAAAGCATACTTTATTCTTACCTGGTTCTAACTTTGAGTTTGTTGATAACCGTGCTGCATGTCAAGCAGGAAACGGAAACCAAGGTTCCGAAAACATCGTAGTGGTATGCGTTGCTCTCAGTGCTTCCTCACAGAGCCAGCTCGGGAGCGCTGTCTAGAGGTCACTTTCCACGCCCATCTCCTTCAGGTGCTGCTTTATAAGAAACCTTCCCGCACAAGAAGGTGTGGAGCCGGGTCAGGTATAATTACAATGACCGAAAGCTGAGCATTTAAGTACAAAGCAGAACCAATTGAGGATACCTGCTGCATTGGTTCTCAACCTGTGGGTCGGGACTGCTCTGGGGATCCAGCGACCCTTTCACAGGGGTTGCCTAATGCCCTCAGAAAACACAGAGATTTAAATTACTGATAATTTCATTCATAACAGTAGCAAAATTACAGTTACAAAGAGCAACGAATACAGCCTCAATGGTTGGGTGTCAGCACAGCATGAGGAACTGTGTTGCAGGGAGGCATTAAGGAAGGTTGAGAGCCACTGTCCTAGAGATTTCTGTCATAGATCAGCACCCACCTTCTCCTGAGTCTGTGGCTTCAATAAGGTCCACAGCCGCTGGTGTGCTTTATTGATATTTCCCCCTGTATTTGGAGCATGAGACTTGGCATAAAGCTTCAGCTCCAGCTTACTGTCCTAATTTGCATGATTATATTTAGTACAATGTGATTACTAGATAATAAATATTTGATCATGTATTTCCTAGTAGAGCAATCATCTTGGTTTTATGACTGCTTATTAATACAGCACATGATGAATGAAATTTCTCTTAGAAGTATGTGATTTTAGCGTTGGAAAAGAATGTTGTTGTGTTTTGTTTTTGTCTCTCTATTCTTCTTGTTGCTTGTGGCTTAGCACTTGCTGTATAGACTAGACTGCCCTTCAGTTTATCATTATCTTCCTGCATCTCTCTTCCAGAAACTGTGATTGACAGATGTGCACCACCATACTGGATCATGGCTGTTTTAAAGCTAGCCTTTTCCATTATTGATGGATTGAACGTAGATCACAAAATGAATTTTTTTTTTTTTGGTTTTTGTTATATTGAAGGTCAACACACTTAGTGCTGCTGATTTAAATGTCTTTGCCTTTATTTTTATTGTATTTCCCCGTGAAGTGACACAGGTAATTGGAGAAGTAGAAACATGAACGGCGGTGCTAAGCATGGTGACACAGATCTATAATCTCAGCCCTCAACAAGAAGAAGCCACAACAGGGCTACCAGGGCTACCTAGGGAGAGCCTGCCTCTTGACGGGAATTTGTCAAGATTGCTGGAGGAGACCAAGCGAAAGATAGAAAACCCGTCCTGAAAATATTTATTCTAACTGAAAATGATGTTAAAGACCTAGAAGCAGAGAACACTGATGGCCGCTCTTCCCAACTCCCACATGTGGGCATGCCACCCAGAAGCTGGGTCACTTACTTGATAAGCATCTCCCCCAACTAGTTTTCCCTTTATTACGTAGAGTCCCAGTCTGATTTGGGGATGCTAGAGCCAAATGATAGGGTTGCGTCATGAAGATGCCAGCTAGTTTTTGTCCTCTGCCAAAATTCCATACAGAAACCATTTCAGACAGACTTGGGGGCTGTGGGCTTTCAGAGCACCGAATGGGGCCTCTCACATGATGTGACGCTGACTGGATGCTTCTGGAATCAGGTGCATCCTTGTGAAACTGTAGGAAGATCAGCATCACTTTAGATGCTTGTTTAGATACTTGTATTCCCCGCCCCCCCCCCCCCCCCGTCCCCCAGAGTCATGTCTGAGGTTCTCTAGAGGCTTGCCTGCTCTTTAGAGGTCTTCATCCTTGATTACAGTGTGATGATTGACACAGGAGGTCTGGATGGGGGCAGGGCATCTTCTGGGATACAATGTCCAAGTGCATATTATCTCCAACAAACAATTGAGCAGAACATAAGGTAATAGTAATTGAAGGTAGGTAAAGTAAGGATTTAAAAGCTACTCTCCATGAGGTAGGCGTGGACTCAAGGGCATACTCGCCTCCAGGTCTCTGGGTTTTTTTGTTTTTGTTTTTTGTTTTTGTTTTTCTAATAGAAACAGAAAGCAGAGTTTCCCTTTGGCTGCTATAGATGATTTGTTTTGTTTTCTGTTTGTTTGAAGAACGTTGTGTAATCTTGGAGTGTTGCAAGGTAATACAAGGATGGTCTTTTTGGTAGCTGGGGCCCAGAGATTTTCTTCTTAGGACTCACTGGCTTCCTCATGCTGACCATTTCTAACCTAGAGGCTATGGGTTTTACACTTCTTTATCTTTTAGAATGGTATTTTCTCTTTGAGCAAGTTAGTAAAACCAAGTGTAAACAAGATATATGTATATGAATGGTCAGCTAGCAAGGCTGGGGAGCAACCCCCCAAAAGAAATGGGGCTATTGTTCTACTTCTAGCAAAAGCAGATAATATGAAATGTCTATAGAGTTCTAACTTTTAATCGTGATCAGCTTTTAAAACGCACCAGAATGGATTACTGTATTTTAAGTCAATGGGGATTATGGAACTGATTTGGGGGACAGTGGCAAGACAGGTAAGGTGTGTTTTAATGTAACAATGTGTGGTATGTGTTGATAAATTTGAATATGTTTGCTATGTTACTGTTTAGAACATTACTAGCTATGGATAATATAAAAATACACAAAGAAAAATTTTCTTAGAATTACCATGATTGACTGACTCGCAAATATTACTTAATGTTTTCAGATTTAATCAGTGGGCAGACTGGAAGCATTAAAAATAGTCATAATTAATTATGCATGAGTCTAGATGAGCATTTACTGAGGAAACCAGTCAGAAGCTGGTGAGAACGTAAGCTTTGCCATCACAGCCCAAACAATCCTTTCACCTCAACGTTGACTTGAAGTGATTTTTTTTCAACAATTTTTTTTATGTGCAGATACCTTTTATCTTTTAAATCCAAGAAAAAGATCCTTTCACTTCTAGCCAAAACAATCCTCTAGCTGCTATTGCATCCTACACATTAAGCCATCCAAGAATGTCTTGTTTAGTGTGAGAGGTCACTCTGAAGTCTGGGTGGGTGATTAAATTCCTCAGTGAAGATTTAGTAGATGCTGCCAACAACCAGCCCAGGTTACCACTGGGCAGGTCAGTGCTTCACATGAGTAAGTATGTACGTGAACAGCCAGAAGGTGCCGTTTCATGCTAAATGTGGTTCCCCACATCTCCTCTGATTAGAGGTGTGCTCTGAACAAGCCGAGACCGGGCCATGCCGTGCAATGATCTCCCGCTGGTACTTTGATGTCACTGAAGGGAAGTGCGCCCCATTCTTTTACGGCGGATGTGGCGGCAACAGGAACAACTTTGACACGGAAGAGTACTGCATGGCGGTGTGTGGCAGCGTCTGTAAGTGGACCCTTCCTCCAGCCTGGCCACCTTTCGTCTATCTCACCACTGGCTCTGCTCTTTGTACCAGATTGATTTTTCCCCCCTTTTTCTTGGGAATGGGCCTGTCGCTACCACTAACCACATTCCTGTCAACTTCTCTAATGACCGGAAGTCCCCACGTATGTTCAGTCGCGAGCGCATCTCTCCATCTGTTTCTAATAAAGCATGGCCTTGGATGTATTCTTTTGTAGTTGTGGCCGATTATTCTTGCAACCCATGGGAACGTCCGACCGCTTCTCTTTCCAAAAGGGCTAGAGTGGCTTTTGTCTTCCTCAGTCCTTCCTGCAGATTCATACTGTCTGTCTGTCTATCTACCAATGTGTTCATGTTTCTGCATGTGCACATGTGCGAATTGTCTCTCACTGGAAGCTGGCTTGTGAAGCTTCGACTGCCTTAACAAGATTGCCATTGTGAATTCCTTTGTTATTTCATGACGTGTTTTTGTTGTTGTTGTTGTTTTTTTAATTTTGTTAAAGAAATTTGACTGAATTGAACTCATATTTGACTGAACTGAACTCATGCAGTCTTAGGTGCTATCTTAGTTAGGGTTTTATTGCTGTGAAGAAACACTTATAAAGGAAAAGATTTAATTGGGACTGGCTTATAGTTCAAAGGTTCCATCCATCGTCATCATAGCAGGAAGCATGGTGGCATGGAGGCAGACATGGCGCTGGAGAGTAGCTAAGAGTTCTACATCCAGAGGCAGCATGAAGAGAGAGACACTGAGGCTGACTTGAGCATCTGAAACCTCAAAGCCCCCCCCCCCAGTGACACACTTCCTCCAGCAAAGCTACACCTCCTAATAGTGCCAATCCCTATGGGTCTGTGGGGAACATTTTCATTCAAACTGACAGACTCCCATGTTGTTCCCAGAACCCAGAGCACATATATTTGTCAAGTTTTTTTTTTTTTTTTTAATCTCCCGCCACCACACATACACACCTTGGAAATAGGTAAAAAAAAAAAAAAAAAAAAAAAAGGGCTAAGGGTTACTTAAAAGTGCAGTTACTAAAAGTGCATGTCGTGCAAGTATGCAAGTCCCCAGAATGCACTTAACCCAAATGCATAACCCGTGCCTCCATAATGTTAGCCTTCCTAAGGAGAGATGGGAGGCAGCAATGGGAGAATCACCTGAATCCTAGGACCGGCTAGCCTGGGCTACACAGTTGAAATGGACTGTCTTAAACAAGGTGGAAAGTGTATGCTGGCCCTGAGTGTGACCTCCGGCTACCGCATGGGATCCAGGGCATGCAGGCTCACACACAAATACACATGTGCATACAAAAGGATAATGCTAGCCGCTTTCACTGGCATGAGGTTGAAGGAAGCAAACTGCAGGTCTCTCTGGAGCATCTACCTTTCTTTACTGTGGGGAACAAGTATATGGAGTCGTGATGATGTCAGTACGAGATAAAATACTTCCCCAGAGGGCTGATCCTTAAGAAGTCATGTGTCAGACACACGGCATATCTGCTTTTGTTAATAGACGTTCAGGTTAAGTCCTCATTGATATTTGTTTATTCTTGGCCACAAGTTAGAAATATTAATTATTAATCAGAAATATTAGTTGTTCAATGATCTTAGTAATTGTGCCTTTCTCTTTTGAGAGATTCTTGCATTCTATTCCTAAATTTATAGGGAGGCAATCCCCGCTTAGGAATACCTGGGAAACTTCGTAATTTTCCAACCAGATCATAAAGTCAAGCAAAACAACCAAAGATGTGCTCCACTGACCTTAAATCATGAAGTAGCTGATCAGGTTGTACTTGGAGAGTTCTTGTTGGTCTCCTAGGAGATGAGGCCATTTCAGTCCTCTGTGGAAACAAGTGTAGTGACTCTGATTGGATGAGCGCAGATACCCCTAGCTCAAGATACCCACCCTCATTTTCACCTAGAGGTTAATTGGGCTACATAATATGGAATACAATGAGGGATTCTGTGGCCTGGAGCCTTTGGAATAAAGGGCCTTTGTTGCTATGTTTTAAATTAGATGCTAGGTAAGGATTTCCTGACAAATTTCTGAAGTTTTTCCCCTTTCCCTAGGGTTGCTTTATTTTCTGGAATACCATAACTTGGCAATGAGAAAGTTTGATTTGCATTATTAGCAGAGATGAATTCACCTCAAGATTTGGACACATTTTCTTGCCCACCCTATTGGAAACTTACCCTCATGCCCTTTCCATTTGGTCACTCTGAGCAGGGAGGAAAACATTACATATCTTCACTGGAGTTGGTGGGGGATGCATACACTTTACTCGACAATGTGTAAAACCTCAATGCTGCCAATAGGGTTTTATTAGATGGGGCCAGTAGTTCTGACTTAATTATTACAGAATTGGACTACAAAGTGTCAAGAAAGCAAAGACAGAGCTGGGAATGTAGGTTGGTAGTAGAGCGCTTACCTAGCAGGTACCAGACTATGTTCAATTCTCAGAACCATTGGAGGAAAGAGGGAGAGGATGGGAAGACTGGAGAGATGCTTCAGTCTGTAGAAACCTTGCGATGCAAGCAAGAGGACCCGAGTTCAGGTCTCATTCTCGGGATGCAGGGACAGGAGGATCTCTAGTCTAGCTAGCCAGTGGCCTGCTTGTTCATTGAGAACCCTTTGTCTCAAACAATGGTGAACAATGATCGAGGAAGATACCTCAGGTCTCCACACCTGTGCGTGCGTACCCTAGTACACGTGTATGCGTACACACAGACGTTACAAACACATACACTACACACATGAATAAAAAGTAATAAATGAGAAAAGAGAACAAAGGGGTTGAAGGCCAGTCACATGGGCAGATGGTCGTGCGTGGAGAATGAAGCTTCATCACATAGCCTAGCCAGGAGTCCAAGTTTCTTGTGAACAGGTGAAGTTGGGGGAGCTCTTGTGAGGACGGCATTGAAGGGCATTGAGGATTCCTGGTGGCAAGGAGGGAGAAGAAAGCCAAAAGTCCTCCAGAAGATTTCCTGGCGTCCTAACAGTGGCAGAATGTGCCACGGTTGCAGTACTAACCTTTACTGGGGACAAATCGCATCTGTGTGTGTTCTTTGGTTCCCTGCTTAGGTCTTATTTTTGGCTGAATGATTTTTTTTACCCCATTTCTTAAATTTAGTTCTTGATGCATCATATGAGTGTGTTTCTGCCTCATTCCCGTGTTTCTGTTTTTGTTTTTAGTTATGTTCTCTTGTTTTCTCCTTAGCAACCCAAAGTTTACTCAAGACTACCCGTGAACAGCTTCCCCAAGATCCTGTTAAACGTATGTTGACGTTTACTAGGGGGAGGGACAAGGGAAGAAGTGTGATGCATGGCTGGGTGTGACCTTCCTTCTCACCACCTCTTTGCATGGACTTTGTGATTCTCGACCAGGTGCCCTTTAATAGACACTGTCTCTTCCCATGCCCTTGCTCGTCGTTTCGCCAGTTTTACCGGGCAACTTCAGATGTCGGGACAAGAATATTGACTTAACTACTTATATTTCTGATCAAATTCTTTACTGATTTGTGTAGTTCCATGAAATATCACCCATATAGTGTTTCTTTGATTTGACAGAACTTTTATTTCCTGAAAGCTGCCAACGTGCCATAATTTAATGACATCAGATGTATTAATAGAGGTACTCTCTCCCTAAAAATATAGTATTGTGTATCAAAGACAAGCTTTTGTGCACCGCAGTTTTGTGTGTGAAATGACAATTAGAAAGTGAGAGGTCAGTCACCTAGATTTCAGGATTACCCTTCTTCTCTCCCAGAAGGCACATTGCCTGGGGTGAGGTGCTCCACTTGAGGCTTTGTGGATAGGAAAGAGAAAGGGGGTTTCTATAACCAAAGGCTCCTCATCTTCACAGTATTTGTTTTTCTGGCTGCCAAATCAGTCTAATTTCATTTTAAAATGTGTTATCAAACACATCAATGTTCATTTTTAAAATTCAGGCTATAAAATAGATTCACCCTCTCTGGGGATGAACTATATTGTCGATACTTACTGAAGCCTGAAGAGGAGACCCAATTTCAGTTATATATTTTATAACTAAAACTCATACTACACTGCCGTTTTTTCAGTATGGCCTCCTTAAGAAAGTCCAGCCAATTCAAATGATGGGGTAGCACTGGAAACATCCGGTTTTGATTGACAGAGTAAACCTGTGTCCTACTATTGTGAACTTTTTTCCTCTAAAACGTTAATTTGTGTGTGTGTGTGTGTGTGTGTGTGTGTGTGTGTGTGTGTGTGTGTGTGACATTGTTCCCGGCACTTTCAAAAATCACAGATCTTTCTCTGGCACGCGTGTGCACATTTGCCTCGCCTCTTTTTGTGCATATGGACAAAAATGAGGCCCAAAGCACTTCATGAGTGGTCTGGAGGCTTCAGACACAGGAGGACCGTGTTTGAAACCTAAATGACTCCCTGGCTGTGCTCCACACCAAATGGCTCAGCATTTGGTTCTCATGTTTTTCTAGGATAGACAGTTTCTGATGTTCAGAAGGCACATTTTAAAAAAAACATAGGAAACAGAGAAAAGCTGAAAAATGTAACACCCTCCCCAGCCATGCCAGGCATGTGAGTAGCAGGCATTTCTATTCCTCGTTCTTTTTAAAAATGGCGGTGATGGATTCTCATCAATTTCATTTCCTTTCAGTATGTAAAAGACTGTCTGTTTTCATTTTTCTTAATTGATAAGCCTTATCTGAGAATATGTTTTCATGAAATATACATAACATTTTCCTGACAGATTTTGGAAGTCTCACTTTCTTCTTCAACTTACAGTGTGGTTCAGACCCTGACATCCTTCCATCCTGGGAGGATGAAGTGATTTTGTCAGCTATATTTCTTGTCTCCCTACAGAGACTATTCAATCACAGCGAGTGAAGGGTTTTGCAGTGCTAGTACCAACATATGGGAGAAAGCATATAATTTCTAGTTATTTATAGACATGCGGCTATGCTACCTTATTTATAGCAAAGCCACACATTTGAATTGAAGAGTCATGGTCACCTGGAGGTCAAATGCAGATGGCAGACTCAATTTAGAAGCGAGATGAACAGAGCGGGAACAGCGCGGTTTACACTTTGCTCCATCCCCTGTTTAGAGTTAATTGAACGGCATCACTTTGCTCTGAGGTGGTTGGTTTTTACAGATGCTCCGTCTGAATTGCGTCTGGTGGAAAAATAAATGCTAAGTGGGCTAGAAAAAGCTCTCCCATTGAATGTTTTAAGACTACGCGTATAGAGAACTGTGCACCGGGGCCCCATCATGAATCATTTCCTGACAAGACTTATTACTTGAATCAGGCAATTGCTAGACTTTGAGTCTTTGCCAAAAAAAAAAAAAAAAAAACAACTTTGAAACGCATCACGGTTTTCAGGACACTTATTGTTTGCTGTTGCTCTCGCAGAGGACTCTAAACCACAAATGTAAGTGAGGGACGTGAGACCGAAGAGCTGTCATTTACTCATAAACATGGCTTCATATCTCTTTGAAAAGCCTTTCCATGTAAGCACTTCCTGCGCTTTAGCTGTTTCTGAGGTCAGTTCTCCGTCTATTTGACTTGGTACACAGGCCTCACCTCCAGTCCCTACAACGTAGTGTTTGTAAAACAGTAAAATTTTATGTAAACATTTGACCAGCTGGTTTCAAACATGGAAGATCATTGCCTGCCTGCGCACTGTCCCATCAAACTGAATCTCCAAAGGCAAGCAGAAACTCCGTGATAGACACAAAGATCACACCACATTTCAGCCAGCTGATTGACCCATGGGCAATCTACCCACAGGGTGACCCAGTTCTGGTTACTTTATGTTGTAAACTTTGGCACTGAGGTTTCTTTGCCTCAATATGCTTGCCATTTTGTTCCAGAAAATTCATTGTGATAGTCCATTCAGGTACATATGGGTGTTTAATGAACCAGTTAGATGACCTTTCTAGTTCCCAAATGCTGTAGAGATAGTCCACATCTATCCCAACACCAAGTACGGACTATGGAGTTAGCTGTCAATGCTTTTCCTAGTATAACGTAAGCTACTGTGGATGAAGAAGATAAGCCAGCGGGCGCCATTATTCATGGCTCACCTCCATCCCCTTCCCCTCTTTGTTTCATCATGGTTTCCTGAACCCCATCCTCAGAGCAGCTGTGTTTAGAGAAGCTCAGGAGCCTTGCTGCTCTGTTTGCCTGTGTGTTAGCATTGTGTTCATGGACTTAGGTCCGTGATTACAGCATACTGAGGTAGGTCTGGCCCCTGTACACAGTTAAAGTGGGGGAAAGGATGAATTTGTAGTCTTGCTTGTTGTATCAGGAAGTTACGATTTGCATACACTGAGTGGCTTGGTGCATGCATGAGTGGGTAGTACCAATGTAACCTCAGTCATTGTCTTTGGCCAGATTTGAACTATTATTTTTAATTATTCTCTTCCTGTTCTTCAAGCTGTGAAATGGTGGGCATCAACTTTTGTTAGTACATTGTGTAATGCTAGTTACCAAACTATGATAGCTTCTTCAGCTGTCAAACTATATTAAAAATAATTATTGACCTAGGTATATTGGTTTCACTCCTTTAATCCCAGAGCTCAAGTGGAAGAAGCAGGTGGATCTCTGCAAGTTCGAGGCCAGGCTAGTGTATACTTCCAGGCCAACCAAAGTTACACACAAAACAAAACAAAACAAAAAATAGTAGTTATTCTTATTTAAAGATCTAGTCCTGAATTGAATTATGTATCCCAGGAGTGGCAGTAAAATTCTACCACAAAGAAAAATATGAACCAGGTGTTGGGTATGCAGAAATACTTAGGAAAGAAGTTTTCTTCAAAGGTGTAATGATTAAAAAGTCTAAGGAAGCGAGCAGTTCAATTGTTTCAAAGACCAGCATTTGTTTTCGTTTGTTTGCTGGTTTGTTTTTAAGAAGAGCCATTTACTGTGTTAGAGGAGGCTCGTCAGGAACGTGCTCTATGCATTAGCTACCTGAGACAGGTGTGGAAGGGAATCCTTTTTATTAAAGGGATTTGCCTTGCTTTTCTGTCAGGCTGTACATCCATTATTACATCTGCAGAGTGCTCCAGCCACTGACAGTAAATAAATAAATAGGCATCATTGTGGGTCCCCATGACACATTCTTAAAAAAAAAAAAAAAAAAAGCAGCCAGTGGACTGAGGAGATGGCTCAGTGGTAAGGTCTCTGCAGTGGTGCAAGCATGCACACCTGAGTTTGTAACCCCAGCATCTATATGCAGAGTCAGGGGCTGCAACCCAGGTATCCATAACCCCAGCCCTGGAGTGGAAAGTGGGGCCAGGTAGATTCCGGAGTGGAGTCAGTCTAGCCGGTTCATCTGCTCCCAATTTAGTGAGAGACCATCATTAAAAACAAATAGAGGGGGCTGGAGAGATGGCTCAGTGGTTAAGAGCACTGGCTGCTCTTCCAGAGGACCTGGGTTCAATTCCTAGCACCCACACAACAGCTTATAGCTATCTGTAACTTCTGTTCCAGGGGATCTGATGCCCTCACGCAAACATACCTGCAGACACAACACCAATGTACATAGAATGAAAATAAATAAATTTTAAAAATAAATAGACTAGGGAACGACTGAGGAAAACACCCTACATTGGCTTCCTGCCTTTGCTTGCTCGTGCACACATGCAAAATTACAACAAAATGAAAAGCGGCCATCAGGCACACATCCTCTTTAATACCACGGTGTGCTGGCGCTATGGCTAAGCCTTTTGAGAGCCTCTAGTAGGTTAATCTAAACAGTCCACAGTTCGGTCGTTTATTAGTGGGGTGAGGGATGTGGCAGAATTAAAGCCCAGCATAAAGAATATACGTGAGTTGGGAAAGATTGCTCTGGAAGTCTGGGGTAAAATGAAATTGGCTTTATCTTTAAGGCCGCCAGAGAAGTTAAGGTCGCATCGTCATTCGCTTCTATGAGAGTGAAGAGTGACATTCTGAACCCGTCTGTAAAGTATTGAGCAGTCAAGACTAGCCGTGTCTTTATGAACCCACTGGTAATAAAGTTGAGGAAGCTTCCAGCAAGCTGACAAGAAACAATACCCTTACGATTAAGCCATTCTGGCTTCCGGTTACCGTTTCTTTTGTTTTAGTTATTTTTGTCTGTGTGTTTGTTTGCATTCGGCCTTCAGATAGCTTTTAAATGCGTGGAATATAGGTATTAACAAAAATAACGCCGGCATTCGTGTTTCTCCCATCCATTTCACTCATCTGATAAAAACCCCGTGTCAGTACAAGTACACAGACATAAAAGAGAAATGTAGCCTGGCTGGCGAGGAGCACACAGCATAGATTACATTTTTATTACCTTATGTCCAAGCAGTACGTTGATAGTGTTCTCCAGCAGCCATGATAGAGCTGGCTGTAAAACACGCGTGACAGCAGGGCTCATGGGCCAACGCGCCTTGGTGCCTCTCTAAAATCTGCTATTCTATTGAGAGATCACAAACTCTTATTTTCCCGTTAGGAATGGCCTGTCTACCTGACACTTGGTAGGAATGATCAACTGTTTAGGTTTTGAATGCACCAAGAGTTTTTAGCAACTTCAAAATTAGAGAAATAAGGGAAACTTTAAAAAAAAAAATGGTTTAACTTGAGATGGCAGTTTGAAAGCCCTGTCACGTTGAGATTAAATTTTCTCATAAATTTCTTCTCTACAGGTTTATATTTCACTCATGCATAAATTACCCACACTGCCGTGTCCCATAACTTGCAGCCATTTCCAGCGGCAGCATTACCAGCTCTAAATCAAACAGCATTTTCAGTGAGAAGGCAGTGAAGTGCGTTAAGTCTTCGCTGTGATCTTCACTTGCCAGTGGTGTGCAGATCAGTTGCCTTCTGTCTGAGCCAGTGTCAGTGTATGGGCTAGCTGCTATTCATAGACTTCTGTTTAGGGATCACTCTGTGTTTTAGTTTAGGTGGTCGAGGTCGTTAGAGTTTGAAGGTACAAGGACTCCATCATAATTGAAACTTTGTGGCATGCCAGGTTGGTGAGATGACTCAGCAACTAAAGGTACTTGCTGCCAAACCTGACCACCTGGGTTCCTTCCTCAGCCCCCATATGGATGGAAGGAGAAACCTAACCACCTGGGTTCCTTCCCCAGCCCCCATATTGATGGAAGGAGAAACCTGACCACCTGGGTTCCTTCCCCAGCCCCCCATATTGATGGAAGGAGAAACCTGACCACCTGGGTTCCTTCCCCAGCCCCCATATTGATGGAAGGAGAAATCTGACCACCTGTGTTCCTTCCCCAGTCCCCATATTTATGGAAGGAGAAACCCGACCCCATCAAGTTGTCTACTGACTGCCACACGTAGCATGACACACACAACACACACAAAATAAAATAAGTAAACATAAAAGTAAATTTTTTTTAAAGTGGTGTCACCCTGGAGAATGGGAAGTCAACTGGATACAAAAACTATAGAGACAAGTTTTTACAGTATCTTTAAATGTCACTGTCAAAATAAACTGGAGTCCAGTCATCCCTTAGTCCCCATGGTTTCCTCATCCACGTATTCAACCAACCACAAATCAAACAAAATGCCTCTGTACTGAGCGTATGTAAACTTTTCTTGTTACTGTTCCTCCAACTATATGGCAGCCTCTCCCTTTAATGTTTGCATTGTCTTCAGTGGTACAAACAGTCAGGAAAAGGATGGTGTGTACGTTACATACTCAGAGTCATCCAAATAAGCACAAGGGATGCTGGCGTCCTAGAGTTCCTCCACGCACATACCCAGGGACAGTTAAACGATGGACTGACTACCAAGCTGGAGCAACAAGGGAAACCAGTATTGGTATGGTTTGACTTGATGGTTCATCTCCTTGAGCCCTCTGAGCTGCAGGGTGACCTCAGCCACATCCGGGAAACCTCAGGGAGTTTCCCTTTGTTTTAAAGTAACTTCCTCAAGGGGCAGCAAATATGGGAACTGGCAACGTGTTCTCAGGACCTGTGTGTTTTGTTAGAGACTGTCCACCAAGATTAATTAGGAAACCAGAAGCAAGCCTGTTCCCCACCGCCCAGAAAATAGACTTCTGGTGGATCTTGAGAAGGCCTAAGAATATACAGTAGGGCCTGCAACCTGCACCGGTGTGTTGGAATTAAAGTGAAATGGCCCTTCACACATGTGAGGAAACTTGCTCCCATAACACTCAGCTTCCTAGGGTTTAGATTTAAGAAACAGACTCACCCATGTTCCTTCTTGTATGTGGCAAGCAGGGGAGTGGGACTCTAGAAGACATGTGTGTGTATGTGTGTCTCTGTGTTTGTGGATTAAATGCCCATATATGTGTGAGTATGCATATGCATGCACCTTAGGATCCCAAAGGTAGACAATGAGTGTCCAGCTTTATAATTCTCCACTTTATTTCCTTGAGACAGGATCTTTCTTGGAACCTAGAATGAGGCTAGCAGCCAGCAAGCCTCCGTCATGATCCTGCCTCCCCTCTCCACATTCCTGGGATTACGTATACACAGCCATGGCTGGCTTTTTACATGGGTACTGTGGCTCCTATATGATATTTTTAAAAACACATCATATATTCCTCCTTATTGCTCCTCACTGAGGCCTCATGGCCCTCTATTTTGTCCCCACCACTTTCACCCCGACCCTTCCACCCTCCTGCAGCCTCCTCATTTGCTTATCCTGGAATGTGCGAGATAGTCTTACTTCTTAGGACCTCGCCGCTAGTTTCTGCATCACCTTGTCGTGTTCTTCTGCAGCTCGTCGGGAAGTGTCAGAATGTCACTTTCATAACTGTGACTCGGCCTGGACGCCTGCTTAATTGGCTCTAGCCTCCCTGCTTGCACTTCTCCTCCTGCCCCCCTTTAACCCTGTTTTCTTTTTCCCCCCATAATACAAACTATATATTACTAACTCTGTGTGTGTGTGTGTGTGTGTGTGTGTGTGTGTGTGTGTGTGGCGAACGCGTCTTTTGCTAGGATATTATCCACCAGACACTACTCTTTCCCCACAGGATTTGCATGTGGTAGGAGCTGAGACACTCTTGGGAAGGAGAGTAAAAGGGAAGTGGAAAAGCACATTTGTGGCAGTGTAGCCGCCACCTCAGTGTGTCAGGTGGCTCTGGCTTCGCAGATACAATAGCTTCTGATTGCTTACACGATACCAGAAAAGGCCAACTTGATGGAAGAAAGGTTTACTTTGTCTCACTGTTGCTGTTTCCATCAGTGGTCACAGGACTTGGTGTCGGGGCCGGAATGCTCGCAGGACCAGCTGCTGTACTGTGACAAACCCCTGCAGGCCAGAGGCTGGACAGTGCAGGTGATGGGCAGCGCCCATTCATGGGGACAGGAGCGGCCCCCACAACACCAGTTTCCGTATGTCCCAGGGCACAGGCAACAGAAACTGTACTCTTGCCACTCAGAAAGGGTCACTGCAGCCGCTCCAAAAGTGGATGGACAACTGATTTGGGAGGGTTTATTTTTATTTGAATGTTTAATTATTTGTTTGTCTTTTTTACACACACAGGGTCTTGTCTTAGCCTCGGCTAGCCTCAAACGGGTACTCCTGCCTCAGCCTCTACTTTAGCTGCCAGAGCACCCTTACACTAGGTTTTTTTTGTTTGTTTGTTTGTTTTGCTAAGAAACAAAACAAAAAAAAAATCTTTGAGTTTTCCTAGAAGCTATGATCTGAGCTTAGATTTCCAATATGGTGAAACAGTCATCATCTTTTAATTACCATTTACGGTGCTGGGCATATATATGCATTTTCATTTGATATGGTAGGAGTATAAAATATCCTACTTCACTGTGTAGAGGATAAATTCAACATCCTAATCAAAAGATGAATTCAGGATTAGGTGGGTCAAAAAAGGGTTAGCCTATTTTTTGAGTAATAACAAGCTAATTTATCCATACACCCAAGTCACTGGAGAGGAACTTAGTTGTTGAATCAAATAATGAAGAAGTTCTCTTAAATTCCAGTAGTAGGTTGTAACTGGGACTCCTCACAATATTTCCTTGAAGAAATATGGGATTCCTCAGGTTATTCTCCAGGGAAATGGTGTGTGTGTGTGTGTGTGTGTATGTGTGTGTGTGTGTCCACGCGCACGAATACATTCTCGTAACCCAGCAGGAACTGACTCTGAGGATTGACGTCTGTGGTGTTTTGGAGACCGATGAGAACATGGTTGACTCATGGGTAAGGCAGTGACTCAGCAAAACCTTGGGCATCAGTGTGTTCCCAGTCTAACAGCCGAAGACCAGTGTCCCTGGTCAAATAGGCAAGAATCCAAAAGCACAAATGCCTTCCTCATTTGTCTTTTTGTTATGTTGAGGCTCTTGGTGGAATGCAGTCAACATTTCTTAGCCCTCAGATTCAAACACACACACACACACACATCAAATGATGGTTGGCTTGGGCACCCTGTAGCTCATTCAAATTGGCACATAAAATTAACTAGCATAGAAATAATCTTGATGAAACTGAAGAAATGGTGACAAAGTGAAATGTTGATTTCCTTGTACCTGTAAGAAGTATATTTGAAATAGCCTTGATACTGTTAAACATAACTCACACGCTTATTTCTTGGGGCTTACGAGCCTCCATTTCCATTTGGATCAGTTGGAGTATGTTTTTCCAGGGGGGAGCTCCTCTTTGCTTGTACTTATAGGAGATGACTGCCTGCATCGGTGCGTTCACGCTGTATAAAATATAAATTGCCTGGTCGCCTCAGGCTGATGCATTTTAGGTTTTACCTTAACTTATCCTTTTTGCTCTGCCAGTAAGAGGGGGAACAGGATTAGGTCCATGGAAGCAGATTTTGAGAAGGTGAATAAAAAAAAAAAAAAACGCGTGCATATGGTTTGCATGAAGTTATGCAGAGCAAATTCGTTTGTCTTTGATATCTTTTCTTTTCCAGGCAGTGTTTAAAATTACAAATTGTTTTTCAGTCATTCAGGTTAAGAACCCACATATTTTACTCATTTCAGTGTTTCATGTGGGCTCTGCCTAAGTTTAATATTTTTAAGAAAATATATGTTGCTTTTCCTGCAAATGATATTGCATAGTCCTGTATTCTAATTTCTTTCAGTGAATTAGAAATAAATGCACCTGATTTTCCCCCAGGGTTAAAAAGATTTCTGTCAAACCTGACAGGATGCAGGAAAGGGACAGTCATACGGTGTGTGATTGGCACCTCAGTGTAGGATGCAAGGCATGCCGCCACAAGATAAAAATCCTGGAGTTCACAGTGCTAAAGTTACTTGCCCCGGGTGCCATCTGGGGTGAAAACATTGTCTTAGGTTCGCATCTAGCTGGGCCTAATTTCGGAGTCCCGAGTGGACCGTCCTTCGTTCTCCCCATTAGGCAAGCATTACCCTTGTCACTGGATGGACACAGCTCTGTAAGGCTCCAGGAGCAAGCCTTTGCCTCTTCTGTTGTGCTCGAATGCCAGCCCTAGACAGATAACACAGCTGCTTTTATTTATTTATTTATTTATTTATTTATTTATTTATTTATTTTATTTTTTGAAGAATAATGATTAACCAATGACCAAAGCAGAGGGAAAGGAAGCAGAACGCATGTTTCTCCTATTTGGCAAACTGACTTCTGGTTTCCGCTGACATGGTCAAAGCTTTTATATTAATGCCAGTCAGGTACACATGAGTCTAGCTTCAGACTTAGCTGTGACTTCTGTTGGAGATATTACATCCCTGGCCTGTTACTCCAAGAATTTGATGAGAAGTATCAAAAGTATCAAAAGAATATTTAGAGCGGTGGTTGATACTTTTGAATAAACATTTATTTGAGGATGGTGATGTCATTTCATGTTTAGGGAGAAGACATAGTCTTCTTTAAACTCGCTCTGTTCTCTGCCTTTTTTAAGACTCTTAGTCAATTCTGGCCAGTCACACTACTCATTTGTGAGCTAGAGCATTTTTTTCTATACATCACTCTTAGGTTTTGTGAGTATCCCTGTTGCCGTATAACATCTCAGTGGATGCTACAATTCAGACACTACTCAGTGGTATGAATTCAAAATAGAAATTACTGTCTTCTTGACAAACAGTGTAATGAATTATAGATTCTCGCAAACGTGTGAAGGCTGAATGTCCTTGTGTGGTTTCTCAGCTGCACTTACCGATGTTTACATTGCTTTCGTGGTGTGTCAAATACTCTCTCGTGAAGGGTGGCTTTGTAATTAAGCTGTCTGAAACACAAGGTGAGGAATTCCCATTTCCCTGGGATGCCTTCATTTTGCAACAGCCTTATTTTCAGATTCCACTGGTTTCTGCAGGAATTGCAATGCATGTTTAACATAGCCAAGCAGCATGAGGATTTGATAAAAACATGGCCATGTTAGGTGACGCTGGCTCTAGGAGTTCCTGTCTGGTAAAGGCATTTTTAATGCTCTAGTTTTAAAATGTGCCTTTTCTCAAGGCACTGACGAGGCGAAACACACTCTGGCCGTGGTGAAGGGTCTCTGGGGTTTCTGTAAGCAGCATCAGCATCCTCTGCACACTCTTTTTCCAGAATCTCTGTCCCAGGAAATGCCTGGCTCTCTGTTAGAGGTTGGGCATTCTGCTTCTTTTCTCATCCCGCCTTCTCTTCTTCTCCTTTCCAGTTCCGACAACAGCAGCCAGCACCCCTGATGCCGTGGACAAGTACCTGGAGACACCTGGCGATGAGAACGAACATGCCCATTTCCAGAAAGCCAAGGAGCGGCTGGAAGCTAAGCACCGGGAGAGGATGTCCCAGGTAGAGTGGATTCTCTTCTGTGGCTTGGTAATCCAGGGAAATGTGGCCTTGCCTCTGCCTCAGTCTATCTTTAGACATAAAGTTTAATTTAAATGTTTTCTGTTAGGACACAGACTATAGGACTTTGGTCTCCCGCAATAACATCTAGTAAAGGCGAGTACAGGAGGATTCTGCAGCACAGATTAAAGTGTGTCTCTGCTAAGGAAACACTCTGTGGAGATGCTGAGGGGGTGACTGTTGATTGCTGTACTATGGAAAACTTTATTTTTCTGTGTGTATCGCATAATAGGCTATGCACACTTAAGTGTGCATGAAAAGATTTATTTAAAGGATGGAGAGGCGGGGACTCTGGAGGCAGCTCCGCCAATAAACCACTATAATCGCTGTTACCCACTAAACATGAGAATCTGAATTTGGCTCGCAGAACCCACAGGTAAAAAGCCACGCCTGATGGCCTGTGCTGGTAACCCAGTGCTGAGGAGGTGGATGCAGAGACAGGCAGACCCCCTGTGGCTTAGAGCCAGCCAATCTAGTCTGCTTGGAGAGTTCAGGCCAGTGAGAAAAGCTGTTTACCAAGAAGGATGTGTTTCTGGAGGAAGAACTACAAGTTTAAGCTATGCCTTCTCCCTTGGGCTAAATCCCAGCCAACTTACCTGGCTTTTATGTTCCAGCCACTGACCTCAGTCTACTCCTCCTTTCCCTCAGATGCCCTCTAAGGCTTTGCTCAGTCCTCCCTCCCACCAGTCCCGCCTGAGACTGGCCCTAGCTCCATCACAGTGTGCCTGGGTGTCAATCACCACTGTCTTGTCCTTGGAGTTCATCTCCTGATCTGTCTGTTGGTGTCACTATCCCTGAGTAACAAGAAGACCCTTATTTTAAACCGAACCAAGGATCTATCTCAGAAAGCAGGACACTATTCTATATTTTTAAAGACTAACTGTAGTACTTGTCCCTGTTCTGGAGTTAGAACATCAAGAGAAA
Source organism: Alexandromys fortis (assembly GCF_014885135.2). Lineage (NCBI taxonomy): Eukaryota > Metazoa > Chordata > Mammalia > Rodentia > Cricetidae > Alexandromys > Alexandromys fortis. The sequence goes on along the minus strand of NW_026067912.1, from coordinate 14,752,762 downwards.
GGGTCTCACAACCGCACTAGACCGCGGTGCTTTGGACCGTGAACTATGATTTAAAGTCGAACAGCTGCCCATGAGGAAAACCTGAATGTGTGTTGAATTAGAAAGCCAGCTGAATGGAGCAGCCAATTGAAATCAGTCTTTCTGAAGACTGGACTTTCCACATTTTTCATTAGAAAAGTCATTTAAGAAGCTGTGGGAAGACTGAGAAGGATTTACTATAAATCCCTCCCATAACTCAAAATTGATCTCATTATCTGAAGAGTTCGGAGGCTTCCCTGTGGCCCTTGGAAATGACAGTGCTGGGCTCATGAACTGCCCAGAAATCTACAGATCGTATAATAAACACTGAGAGCCCGCCATGATGTGTCCAGCGCCTGTCACTGCACCCTGACCCCAGCCTTGCATCTGCCTCCCATTCGCCCACTGGCCTGGCTGCTCCTCTCCCCTGGGACTCACTTGGCTTTAGATCGTAGCTTATTTCAGAAATGCCCTCCTGCTCATCAGCCTGTCCACAAGTTCACACATTCCTCTGCCTCCCATAATTTTTGAATGTGGGAACAAAGTTGCTCTTACCTTTCATTTGAACCTAAATATTTGTATAATAGTTGATTCATTGGTGATTTTTTATATCTATATTCTATATTTCTACTAATCTCTAATTCCTTTTAATCCATGTGAATTTATATGATCTATACCAACCTTTGTATTTCATTCTCAAACCCACCAATTTCTTTTGTAAAATAATTTTGAAGGCCCACGGAAATTTTTCTTCAGTGTATCTGAGGTATTTTTATGAAGTTACGAAAACTAGTTTCAAGTACTCTGTTAGCTTCTAATATGGTGTGTTGCAGAAATGAGAACCTAGGGAGCATAGCCACTTAATCCAGGACTTCGTTCATCTATTTCCGGGAGATTTCCTCCATCTTCTCATCCCTGATCTGAGATTACTTAGCTCTTTTCATCCTAGAGCAGAGAATGCTCCTCGTAGATTCCAGGATTACAGGTTAGTAAGGCTGAGCTGACATTTATCTTCATAATCTGTGCTGCTGAGTTCTGGGGACTTTTTGACTTTGAACTTGTCTGCCTCTTAAATCTCTACTTAGTAATAGTCATTCTCTCTGCACGACGTAGTCAGGACTCTGGAGAGCCGTAAATCCTGATGGAATTGATACCTCTCGCGCGCAGGGAAAAAGCTGTCGTTCAGGGATACACGGGGCAGCCCCGAAGTTCAGATCTAGAACACGTCAAGTGCTCGAATGTGGGCCTTTCTAGCTTGATTTTTCTCATAGTTCTAAAATTAATTTTCCAGGTTAACATACAGAATAATGGATTCCGTCTATTTCTATTAGCGACCAGGGTGTTTTCGTCAATGTTCGTGAGGACGATAAGCTAGCCACCTGAAGAACTTGGTTGCCACTAAGTTCACTAGAAACTCACACACAAAACTAAAAATGCTTTTACTACTGTATTAGTTACTTGTTATAGAAAAACCCGACAAAAACATCTTCAGGCAGGAAGAGTTGCTTGGGCTTAGAGTTCCAGGGTATGGTCCTCGGTGATGCCATAATCATGGCTGGCACCAGGACACTGAGGCAGAGGATCGCCTAGCATCTACAGTCAGAACAGAGTGCATGTGTCTGCTCGGCTTGTTTCCTCTTTTCCCTCAGTCTGGAATCTCCAGCAGTGGCATGTAGGGTGAGTCTCCCCACATCCATGAACCTCATCTAACCTAGAAAACACCCGACTCTCCTTCCTAGAGACCTGTTTCCATGGTGATTCAAAATCCTGTCAAGTCGGCAAGCAAGATTCTTCATCACCGCTATTTACATATTTAGTCGTTTTAGTATGTGTGCAGAATTAAGTCCTTTGAGATGAAATTTCACCTGATGCTGTTTTTTTTTTTTTTAATATACTCGATGGCATCTTAGGAACAGCTACTGGTACTGACACTTAGCTCTCCTGTTAAATATATGTCCAGCGCCATTAGGGCACATTGAGCTCCTTATCCATTTATTATTTTCATGGTTTTCTTTAACTTGTATATAAAGTGAGGCTGGCCTTTACTAATCACGTGGCCTGTTATAGGGAACCAATTAAATCAGATTGACCTTGTAGAGCTCTTAATTCAGTAATATTATCTATTGTGAGTGGGCCCCAGTGAGTGGTGTAAGGGTATCTTCCATCACAGTGTGTCTGCAAGTGGTCCTGTAGTGATGACATAGGTTATGTAATTATGGGAGTAGAAGATATTGTTAAATTATTCTGAAAAATCAATGTTTGGGTTCATTTCTATAGTAATACATATTTTCGATACATTAGCTAGGTGAATGGTAATTATTTCATAAATCTGCAACTCCAAGCAGGAAGTTCAGGTTCTGAATGTCCAACTGAGATGGTAACAATGCATACATAATCAGGGAATCTGTTTTCACTCCCCATTAAGACACTGGGTTTCTATCTCAAACCAATTCTGAGATTTCTTGCCTGAGGAATTCTAGATAGAGCGCCACCTCCCAGGGAACATTCTTCACACAGGAAATTGAACCTTTTTCCTCCCGGGCTTATCTCATCTATAAAGCAAGGATAGTCTCTTCAATGTCTCCTTGGTCCACCACTTTATTAACTAATAGAAACACCCAAGTACCTAGGACAGTTTGTTTGTAGTTTTTCTTTGTATCTTGTTCTTAAAAAAAAAAAAAAACTAATTTTAAAAAAACTAACGCAGATGCAAATTGGATGTGATTTTATAAGCCTTGTTTTCTTTGCAATTTTAAAGGCATCAAGCTTTCTCTGACTTTAGATATATACAGAGTCCTCAGGTACCCACCTGGTAAGACACTGAGATTTTGCTTGCTTCGTCTTCCTTCAGGAAGCTCACCTCACACTTCAACTCATTTCACAGACAAAACAGTAGCAAAGGAAAAGGCAGCCACAGGTGATAAGAAGTTAACCCTCATTTTCATTATAGACACTATTGTGATTGGTGGACGTCAAGACAGAGAACAAGAAACTGCCATGACACATCTCACTGCCCTGGTTATGCAGTGGCGTTAGCTTTTGACACATTTGGGAAATTATAATGGAAGCTTTCTTAGAATTTCTGGGTGAATTTGGAGTAATCTTTGCTATTTGTGACTTTGGTTACTGAGCTCTATTCTTCTTTTGTGTAAAGGGTGGACCTTAGGATTTCACACAGCAGAAGTCTTTTTTTCTCTTCCTGTATCATTTCTTCTTTGGTGGCTTTGTATTCCTACTTCACACATATGCCAACCCCACATACACCATTTGAAATGTTTTGACTTAGTGTTGTAAAAGCTTAAAACCAGTGTGTTCAGTTTATTGATGGGAGTTCTCGTTCAGATAGCATAAGCCTTTTAATTGGTGTTTCTCACGTTGAGTGAAATGACTTTCAGCCATTTCTCAAGGAAAACAAGCAGATGAAACAACCTTGTTCAAGAGGATGCAATAAGCATTGACATTAATAGTTACCATACTGCCAGCATAAATTATTTATACTCTTGTAGGACAAATATTATTCCTGTAGAATAGCCATGTGGCGTGCTTTTAATGGAAAGCATACTGTAATATAATCCACCCAGTTAAGTCTGTATTTGAAAGAAGAGCTGAGGATTTTCAGTTGAACTCTTTTATCTTCTTTATAGGTTATGAGAGAATGGGAGGAAGCGGAACGTCAAGCAAAGAACTTGCCCAAGGCTGACAAGAAGGCTGTTATCCAGGTAGCACCCAGCCCCATCTTACCACCAGACAGACACTCACTCATTAAGGGCCCCCAAGCATCCAGCAGATGTTCGTGTTCATATTTGCATGAACTTGGATCCTTCTCACTCCTTGACTTCATAATAAGTTACTTCCTGACATTTGCTTCCAACTATTTCAAATCAGAATTAATCACTCCAAATTTCTGTTGTTGCTCACAATCTTCTTTCCATTATTGATACATCTTTGGGTTGCCAGAGTTCTCAACTCCTCCATTCCCTTGGAAAACTTAAGTGAAATTAGAAATTTAAACTGATACTGTCTCCAAATTATCTTATGTAAACAGATAGGCTATCTTAGCATTAATAATTACAATAAAAAACAAATGTGTTGTGTGTGTTTTCCATGTCAGCATTTCCAGGAGAAAGTGGAATCTCTGGAACAGGAAGCAGCCAACGAGAGACAGCAGCTGGTGGAGACACACATGGCCAGAGTGGAGGCCATGCTCAACGACCGCCGCCGCCTGGCCCTGGAGAATTACATCACCGCTCTGCAGGCAGTGCCTCCAAGGGTAGGTCTCATTGAGATCTCACTTCAGGACATAGCATCAATGGTGCTTTTAGATTACTTGTGGTCCACTTGGTCCTGGAAGGTCTCTGCTGAATTCTCATTCCTTGAAGTCCCCTGTCCAGATTCCCTACCTCATTCAGTCTGGAAACTCAGGGGCCTCAGGTGCTGACAATTACAGCACCTCACCTTGTGTGTCTGCTCTTTCTCTGTGGTCCATGCTCCTCACTTTGCCAGAAATTGCTGATCCATCCTCTTCTCTGGAAGGAGAGTGAAATCTTGATCCTCTTGATAGATCTTGACTAGAAGAGGGAATCTGTTTGCATTATGTAACTATATCCAAACCCCACTCTCTGCTGCTGAGTTCCTCACCACTCTGATCTTTCTTTCCATGGTGAGGAGCTCCTGGCATTCCTCCGGGTACCAAGATGGCACTGACTCTGTTGTACTGATGACATCACTGTCATCTTGGGGGATGGGGTGGCTGGTTCCGGGTGACACCACTAGTAGCAGACAGGGAGAGCTATGAGTCAGTCGCCCACTGCAATGTCTTCTCTCTGGACTGTACTTCCTGTCTGAACAAAGAGCCTTTGTAAACACAATGTCCATATTAGCATTTCATTTTCTGTCAACAGTCTTTGTCTTTCTAAGGCAGTACTTAGAAATGCTGGTTATCTCTCTCTGCAGATGACAAGGTTTGGGGTTATTCTTTCTTTAGAGAACATGCGTCGGAGAGAAGAGTTATGGGGACCATTTGCCCATGTGGTGGGTTGTGAGACAGGAGAGCCACTGTGAAATGATCCAGCCAGAGTCCAGTCTCTCTGCAGTAAGATCTTTGTCCGGGGAGATTAGAGATAAAAATAAGATGAGGGCTGAATGGGATCTTGTCAGAATCTTTAGTTGGGTCTCAGCATCCGAAAAGGCAACAACAAACAGGGAGTCTTCCAGAGCTGCATCAGCGGGATCATTTTAGATAGCTCATAGTAGTGCTTAATAGACCTGTCGATTAAGCCATGTATACTGTGTATTTGACAGCAGTATTTTAAAGGGAATTTGTTTCACTGTCAGAAAAAAAAATCAGATTGTTGTTGGTCACTTTGAGAATGCCTGTTAAATTGTTATCTCTGAAATGCACAAATCTCCCCTTTCAAATAATATAAGTAGTCCACAAGCTTGCGCCGTGGGGCAGTGGGTCCTAAGTGACTGACTCTGTCCGAGTGTTGTTTAAATCTTTAAGCCTGACTCGGCATCGCACTTAGCTCCAAACCTCAGAAGCCGTTAGAAAATTTTAAGACTCTTCTTGATTGCTTCTGTGCATTTCTCTTACAAGATGTAAAGCAAGGGTTTCCATCAAGTCTTGAAGTTAGATCTACGAAGAATAGGTTCTGGAGAAGTTGTTCACACCAGTCCCAAAGCCAGAAAATGTTGAGTTTTTAGATATGTGATTTAAATATAGCATTGGCTGTTTGAACACATTGGTGAAAGTAGAGGGTTTTGTTCTATTTTAAAATAGTTATATTCTTAACCCCAGTCTTATTCTTAATAGTTCTCAAGCTTTATAGACAGATCTTCTCAAGACCAGTGGGAAATATGTGACCGTGGGCACAAATGCACCCTATTTTAATTAATTAAAACAAAATGAAGAGTTAGGTTGGAAAGCTTGGAAGCGTTTCTGTGTCTTTGAAAATATAATTGTTCCCATGTCCCCCCCAACGTGGAGCCCCACCCCACCCTGTCACCTCCTTCCTTGCTCGTGGAGCCCCACTCCACGCTGTCACCTCCTTCCTTGTCTTCCCAGGCAGCTAGCTGTCCACACAACTGTACGGCTGTGGTGCTCTGTGGCTTTTTATGTGCCAATGTTTGTTTTTCTTTCATCTTTAAAATGAAAAACTTACTATGAAACTACAAGTGTTTAGGTATTTAAGAAAAATGTATAGCACACAATTGAAAAGAGGAGTGATTTTTCACCAAAGTATGCCTTAGAGAGCAGGGGGCTGATAAGAACCCCTCAGAATATACATGTGCATGCGTGCACACACACACACACACATACAGAGAGAGAGAGAGAGATTCAAACCATTTCCAAGGCTCATTTGATTAAATTTAACATTAATTCTAATTTAGAACTCCTCATTATGAGTGAGTCTAAGAAGTCTTGTTTTGTTATATAAACATTTTTAATTTAAAAAAAAAATGAGCTCCCACTTGTTTCGAAACATAGTCTAGGTGTTGGAAATGGAGGAGGTACAATTGAAGTAGCATCGATGCATTTGGCCTTGAATTGTTGGTTCCTTGAAGCAAGAATGCGGGATCCCAAATGTGAATGTGCAAAATTAAAGCAGATTGTTATAAGTCACCATGAAGAACGTCAAGAGCGTGTCACAGTTGGCATTTGTCGGATGCTCAGACCGCTTGGCAAACCTTTCCAAGGGCCTGCGTTGCTTTAAAACATTTTTTTGTTTACTAATTAATCCTCAGCTCCATGGGTTCTGCCTTCTGGGCTGTGTTACTAAGCCTGTTTATCCTGAGAACTTCGGTCTGTTTGGTTTGACTAAACAAGACTTGAAGATGCAGAAGTCCAGATCAGTTCTGGCCCCTCCCTGCTCTGGGGTTGGAAGACCTCAGCTCTGTCTCCAGCACGCTACCATTTAGATGAAGGCATGAATCATGGAACCGGGTACAAGTGCTAAGTTTCAGTCCAAACTGAGTGTATTTGACAAAGGTCACTGGTTTGTATGAGAGGATGGCACACAGCCCATTTTCTACATGTTCTGGTGGTACTTAATCCCCAAGACAGCCATTTAATCTGTAACCAGGAACAAGTTACTTAATAAAGGAATTCGTCCTTCCCAGTTGGAAAATTAGGGTTAATTTTTCAACTCCTCTTTCAGTTAATATTTTTCTAGCTTTCTTTGTCCATAATTCAAAACCAGAAGGACTTATTGAAGGTTCAGGCAAGACTGTGGATGTCTTCCTTCCAGAGGGCACTGACAGTCAGGTGGAACAGGTGGACTTTGGTGACTATCCCAGTTGGGAAGATCTGCTTCTTATAAAGGGGAACCAATGGACAGCGACTTTCTGGAAAGCAACCCCTTGAACATGTGTAATACTGCTGCCCTAGCAGTGTGTATTAGTCAGAAAGCCTTATTATCCAAACTCTTCCTGTGGAATGCATCTTTATTATCTGAACTGGAAATCACCAAATGGAGGAGGCCATGGGAATGAATCTTTTACCATTTTCTCAAATTTGTGTTTGACCTAGCATAGTGATTTTCTAAAGAAAATATCAGATACATTTTATATTGGGCTTTAAAATTTTCACTCAACACTAGACCTACAGACCAAAAAAAAAAAAAGATTATTTTTTTAAAGATTGCAATGTAAGTTTCTCCCTGCTGGTTTTGATTTATTTTGTTGGTTTCTGTTTGCATTTAGTTTTGCTGGTTTTGTTCTTGTTGTTCTGCCTACCCCACCTTCAAGATTTCATTGAGAATATTTTTATAATGTTGATGGCAAGATAGAGAAGCAAACTCAGCTGGGACCCAGCACAAGGAAGTGTGCCTTTAAGCCAGGACGCAAATATTCTATACAGTTTATATCGCATGGTTAGCATTTCTTGAAATCTGAGATAAAAAAAAATTCAAAAAAAAACCTGTGGCTTTGTAAAAACAGGAGAAAATTACCTTTTCCTGGTGAGACAAAGTTTAAGGTTTCAAAAACCACCAGGGTGCACTTTAATGCCTCAGGAGAGGGTTTTCTGAGAAAGTCCTTCATGCCTTGGAAGGGTTAGACTCCCTGTGTCCTGAGTCGTTAGCTTTAGACTTGGCTGGATTGTATCCAAGCCTTTCCACCACTCTTGGTACTCTTACTCACTCCCTTCAGAAAATGATTTAAAGCACAAGTGTCTATTAGAGGAAGAAGCCAGATTTCCCAATCAAGCGTAAAGCTGTAGAACAAGGCAATAGGGCTGATTGGTCATGTAATGTGCTTCCCATGTAAGGAAGTGAATAAAGGGCCATGTATTTAGACATGAGTGGCAAGGAGAAGAAGCCTGATCGCTGTTACTGATGTATGTCTTCCATTCCAAGTCCCAAATTGAGAAATGATATAAAAGAACATTGGAAATGTGATACAGCTGGGAGGTGGGGAACTTTATTATATTACCTTAGACAGAGAAGGGTCATGATTTCCTTCCATTTTGTGGTCATCAGCATGATATCGACAGGTTATAAAGACAATGGATCTTTTGGGATTAGTGGAATGAGCCTGTGGAGAGAAGCTTGGGTACAGCTGGACTCTATTAAGTATTTTCCAGGACAACTACCCACTTAAAACACCTTCCTAAAGGACTGGGTAAATACATCTGGCGGGTTTGGAATGTCACTGTGGTCTGTGGAGGTCAGGAGGCTGGTCTTCTCATCAGAGGGAGATGCTCACTTTCATGAGGAAGGCACAGAGGGTCGTCCACACACTGGACCTTCCTCTGAAGTTATACTTGGCTTCTCGGAGTCACTCACCGATTTAATTAGCAGTCATTTGTTGGCAGCCACCCTGTGCCAGGAACTCTGGTAGGGGCAGGAATGTGCCATACCTTTGTTCCCGTTTCAAAAGGTATGTGTCCTGCTTTGTACGTCATGTAGGTAGATGTTGTCTTTTCAGAGATTAATCCTTAAACTCTGCTTTAAAAGGCAGTGTGATTCCAAGGTGAAGGAAGGGTGAAAGGGCCGCATCAACTGCAAACAGGGATGATGCAGTTATAGGATAAAGACCGTCCCAGAAACAACAGTGACAATAGAAAGGCCTGGATGTAATGGCTTCCCTTGAGGCAGATCTGTATTCTTTACTCTTATTTATGAGGTTTACACCCCACCCATTGCCAGTGTAGCCAAATTGCAACGTTAATACGTAGTAAGGCCGTCTTAACTGAAATAAGATTTTTGTCGGTAAAATATCTATATAGCCAGTTAGATAAAATGGCAAGACTTTCGGTGCTTGACATTATAAGTAGAAACAAGAAAAATATTAAAATATTTATTATCAACATATCTGTAATGACAAACTGATTTTTCCTTGTTCTATGAGAAATTCAGTTTTGAATATGAGTAATGTGATCAGGCTAACATTTATGAACAACAATTACTTTAAGAGAATTTGCTTCTGTGCTCTGTATAGACACGGTAGAGATAACAAGCATTTTTTTTCTATCATTCTTGTGTGAACATTTCTTCTTTTTAATTAAAATTTAAGAAATTCATCTTTGTCTTGGCATAACCGAATAAAGCTCCCTAGACAATGATGGTGGCTTGTTATTCTAAGATCAGTTATTGAGCTCTAGAAATAACTAATGCCTGCCTTGGAGAATTGTGGCTGAAAGTCATAGAGATGGTCATCCATTTCATTATTTCATTTCACTTTTTTTAAAGGAAATACACATGAATCCTATGCCAAAGCAGAGGTCTTTCTCCACACACAAATGAAAATATAATAATAAGGGGGAATGTTGCTTATTTTTCTTCCTTGTCTGAACACCGTCATCTGTGAGGCCTGGATACACACCACTTGAGGTCGTTTGTCTGTCTGTTCTCCAGCACAGGAACTAACCTAACTTCTCCAATTTCTAAGCATGATTCTGAAATTGCAAGGTCAGAACAGCCAAGCCGAGCCCTGCAGTTTGTTTATTAGGTGGGGGCATCCTACAATCTTCAATGTCCCAAGCATTGCTTACGGGAGTCTCCAGGCTCACGGGGTGATGAGGTCAGAGCTCATTCTGTGCCCTTGGGGCTCCGAGAGCACACAGGGACAGGGCTGCGGATCCTCGCTGCCTGGCGCACTTCTGCTCAGCATCAGGCTCTGGGCTTTTCAGGGCAGTTAGGAATACGGTTCTGAGGCACACAAAGGGATAGCGGTACCAAGTGAGATAAGCGCTGGAAAGCACGTGGACACATCCAGCCTTTAATGATCAGACTTAATACAAGATAAGGATGAGTTCAGAAGGAAAGCCCACGAATATCACAAAAGCCTAACTGGTAACTAATACCTTGAATCACTTTTCAGTAATCTCCTAATGAGATTGACGGAGGACATCCCTATCTTGCTGTTTCTCCCTCCTCCTTCAGACCTTTAGCAAAGAGTAGCCTCCTGCCGTGAGCCTAGGACCATAAATGAGATTCACTTATCTAAATCCGAATCTTCTCACTTATTATGAAGAACTGTAGTCAGTGTGTGCTAAAAACTCAGCACTGTTATCTCCCCTAGCAGTGGTTTCATTTTCCCTTGATTTTCGCTGCTTGCGTCCACTGTCTAAGAAATGTTAAATGGAAGATTTCAGGTATAAGCCGTAACCTGTCCCTGAGTGTAAAGAACTAAAAATTCAGATGAGAACCCCCCCAACACCGTTTTTCACCATTCAGTTACGTCTTTGTCAAAACTATCTGTGTTTGAGAGAAATCTAGCATGTTAGAGTCTATGACAGGCCCACCTAGTGGCCAGGATAATACTCTGGAGGCAGACAGCTCGTCCCCAAACACTCAGTGGCCATGCCACATGGGCCATTGTGTACCCGACGTCACTTCAGCCCACCTCAGCCTTCCTTGTGCTTCCTTTGTGAGGCGAAGAGAAAAACTCACTGTGCCCTTGCATAGGATGAAGATTTGATGAGGTCCCACACACGTGAAAAGCATGTCACTCCCCGTAGCTAAGCAGATAGCTCATTCAGTTAAAATGTGCTGCTAACTGAGCATGTTAACCAGGTCATGACGGAAAACCAACAGCTGCTGAAGGGTTGATGATTAAGGGAAAGAGTGTGGGGCTCGGAGGAGCTGGAGGTGAGAACCGAGCAGTGACACAGGAATCTTGAATCCTCTTTGATTGATGAATTAAAAAAAAAAAAGATGAAAGTAAAATCCTTGCATTTTTTCTCTTATTTGAACTCACAAAAGATGGGGGGAGTGAATTTTCTTCAAAATAATTCTTTTCTAAAGACAGAAATGGGATAGACATTAAGTACGTTAAGCCACTCATCAGACAGGTGCATTGTGGGTAAATGGAGCTAGTATGAACTTTATGACTCCAACCTCGAAAGTGTGTGTAACTTAGCAAGAAAGTTCCATGATGCCCTGGTTGTACAATCCTGCAGATAAAACAGGCTAAACCATAGTCAGCCTTTAATTTCTTACTTGTAAGGATTTTTTTTTTTTAGTTAGAATAAATCTCTGACTTTTGAATATACGCTTTATAGGTTTAGCTTATCAGTCGTCTGTCTTGGTGTTTCTGAACTATGAAAGCACATCTAGTCCATCAGTTCAGCTGCAAGCCGTCGTACAAACGAGACCTATGATGATATGCTTCTCAGACTGGTGTTTAGAGGCATCGGTCTTTCTTCTGATTGTGATGAAACAGATTTCTTCTCAGAATACGTACATAAACCAAGCAGATGAGGGCAGTTTGTTTTGACTGTGTGTGTGGTTTCGTCTGTGTTCTGAAGCATGGGAGCATGGCCTCTGGCAGGCATGCTGCAAGTGCAGAGGACCCGTTCTGGGTGAGGCTCTGTCCTGGCAGACAGGAAGAGTGGGACCTAAGCTTGGCCCGTGGCTCTCACGTGGAAGAGGGGGATCTAGCATGAATAATGGAGTGCACAGAATGCAGCAACTGAGATTGGTACAGCACTTCATGGTAGCACAGAGGCAGGACACCAAACTCCTCCTAGAATTGCCAGGAGAGTGCCTGAATATATAACTGAATATATAATAAAAGCTCTGTAATCCACCCTCATACATACCACATATACACTCACATGTGCACACATATACTTATTACATACATACATGCCACAGAGAGTTTTTGGTAATAAATTCTGAACTGCCCAACTGTTTTTCAAGGTGTCCAAGATATAATCATTAATAACTCTGATTGTCTAAACATCCCCAGGTCCATTCCTGACTTGAACGTTATAGTTCTGGGATGTTTAGTTTGGCCTTAATGAAGGATGTATGCCTTACAGATCATCGTCTGAAGTCACAGGGAAGGATACCAATAGCAGTAGAATTGCTGAACAAAAGAAACTTAAATTCTTTATTAAAAAAAGTTTTCATGCAAAATTGGGATAAAATGAAGTAGGACTGATTAGAATTAAAAAAACAGAAGCACTTAAGAAGAAACTTAATTGTTGCTGAGAATATTATAATCTGATGGCTTTAAAAGAACTTAATTAAATTTCAAAGTAAAATAACTACAGCTTAATGATTGCCTTTGTTCAGGGAAAAGATAATGTTCCGTGGAGCTTATCATTTTCCTCGCCCTACAGTTGAGTAGTAAATTGCCCATTATTTTCCTATTTTGATTACTGTACCACAGTATGTTACTAATCAAGGGATTATTTGTGAAGCGTAACTTCTGGAGTTGGGGCTGTGCATACCCGTAGTGATGTAGCTGTCATGAATACCCTGTTGACGGAGTCTACTGAAGCCTGTGAAATTCAAAGTTTATTCCCCTTTTACAGCAGGAAGTACTTATTTGGAAAGAAAGTGCTGAATTAGGACATGTCAGAAATGCTGAAAGTACCAACTACTTTATAAAAAGGAAGAGCGGTCTGAGCAATTACCTGTTAATGACGAGGAGGGAGAATTAGCCGCAAGCTGGCTTGCAGTGTTTGCACGTCATAGGACCCTTGGCCTGAATGCCAGTGCAAGGGGTGATGTCTCAAACAAACGTGAAACTCATTTCCTTACGGTTTTCCCCACAGCCTCATCATGTGTTCAACATGCTGAAGAAGTATGTCCGTGCGGAGCAGAAAGACAGACAACACACCCTTAAGCATTTCGAACACGTGCGCATGGTGGACCCCAAGAAGGCTGCGCAGATCCGGTCCCAGGTAAGCTCTGAGCGTGGAGCCTCCCGAGACTGGCACAGTCCAGAGGTTCGGTTTCTTCAGTTGATGGAAAGATGTTTACCTGTCTCCAGAGCACCTGTGGTGGAGCTAATCTTCACCGGGCTTAGTGGCATACAGTAATGTGGAGGTAGAAGGACTGGCGGTTCAAGGCCCGCTGGGCTACATGGGAAGATGCTGGGGAGCAAAGAAGCAGTTAGAGTGCTTGCCTTTCTTCCTGAGAACCTCAATTTAGTGCCAGGCCCCCCTGTCTCACCACCACCTGTAACTCCAGGTCCAGGGATCTGACACCATCATCTGGCCTTCCACTCACTGGTCTCTGCACATATAGCTGAGTGCACACAAAAACGCAAACATATATACATAAGTGAAAAGAAAGCAAATTCTTTTTAAAGGGAAGCGTGTTTTAGTAATGTGTGCCTTGACATTTTCTAAGTTTCCCCAATAACGTGGAATTTAAAAATCTGAAGTGCCAAATTTTAAAACTAGTGCTTGATCTTTTAAAGTTAACTGCCAGGGCTGGGAAGCGACTCAGTTGATCGAGTGCTTGCTGCCAAGTACTGGGACCAGAGTTTGGATACCTCTGGTATGGCTGCTCACCAGTCACACAAGCACTCAGAAAGCTTAGAGGAGGATCCCTGGAACAAACTGGTTAGCCAGGATGGTCATATTAGGGAACTTTGGGTTCAACTGAGAGACCCTGCTTCTGTGAACAGGTGCATAGCAGTAGAGGAAGCTCTCAATGTCACCCTCAGGCCTCCATACACACACATGCATGCCCATATACATGTATTCAGCTAAACACATGCAAATATTCATAAATGTACAAAAATAGATAAAATAGGGAATAAAGTCGTCAACATGGAGAAAAGGATCACTCAATAAACTGAAAACGCGATAGTCACCTGATCTAAATGCTGCCAGATGGTGATAAACGCCGCTGTAACTGCAGTGTTTAGGTTTAATACTGTCTCATGAGGCTTTGTAATGCTTTCTGCTTTCTCCTTCCCAGAGGTTAAAAACTGGGATTACATCCAGAAACCTAAGATCTTAAATTTTCATGGCTGAAATTAAAATTAAAAACATTCACATTCTGCACAAAATATCCAATTAAACTGAAATAATCCTATATATGTATTAGAAAATTTGCAAAGACATTTATGTAGGAAATGGGGGGTGTTTGGGAAGCATCACTATTAGGAATCTGATGACAGACGTGGTCTTTGAAATAGACTGTTGCAAGCATGCAGGCTACCGGTAAGTTTAAAGATAAACTAGAGAATAAAAAGATAGAGACAAAGAAGAAAAAGAGTGTCCCTTCTGCTCAGTGCTCCCCCATGCTGGTCAGTGCTATTGGGGTGTGGGGGACGGTATCTTATTTGTCACTGTTTTCTTGGCAAAGATTCTTCCCTTAGAGTTGTCATCTTCTAACAGGTTATGACACACCTCCGTGTGATCTACGAACGCATGAACCAGTCCCTGTCCCTGCTCTACAATGTCCCTGCAGTGGCTGAGGAGATTCAGGATGAAGTTGGTAAGCGAACTGTCTTTTTTTCTGCATCGTCACCCATGCCCATATGCTGACAAGTTGTATATTTCGTGGCCTAGTGCTGGGGGGGCATGACACATGGGGACCAGCGGATGGCATCAGGTGTTCTGCTCTCTCACGCTCAGCTTCATTCCCTGGATGGTCCCTTACTGGACCAAGAGCTTGAATGGTGACCAGCCAGCCCCAGTGATTCTCCTGCCTCTGCCCCTTCCAGTGCTAGGATTACAGGCGCACGTGCTTTTTATATGAATGTTGAGGATTTAGGCTGGGTCCTCTTGCTCCGGATCACCTATCATGGTGAAGCTCGCCTTTGCTGTCGCTTCAGATCTTAACTTTCAAGGCCTGGGAAACTGAAAGACTGCTGTAAAGGAAATCTTGTAGCAGTGAACCACTTACTGAGTCACATGTCAACCAAATACATTCTAAGTTATCACATCTTATACGTAGACCCTTACTTCACTTACTTTTTAATTACGAAAGGTAGAGCATTTTAGTCTACTATGTATAGTAAGAACTCACATTATCCATATTTTTGCAACCTATTAGATTTCTCTTTATTTATTTGTTTATTGAGCTCTACATTTTTCTCTATTCCCCTCCCTGCCTCTCCCCTCCCTTTCAACCCTCTCCCATGGTCTACATGCTCCTAATTAACTCAGGAGATCTTGTCTTTTTCTACTTCCCATGTAGCTTAGATCCATGTATGTCTCTCTTAGGGTCCTCTTTGTTGTCTAGGTTTTCTGGGATTGTGATTTGTAGGCTGGTTTTCTTTGCTTTAAGTTTGAAAACCACTTATGAGTGAGTGCATGTGATGTTTGTCTTTCTGGGTCTCAGTTACTTCACTCAATATGTTTTCTAGATCCATCCATTTGCCTGCAGATTTCAAGATGTCATTATTTTTTTTCTGCTGTGTAGTACTCCATTGTGGAAATGTACCACATTTTCCTTATCCATTTGGTTGAGAGGCATTTAGATTGCTCCCAGGTTCTGGCTATGACAAACAATGCTGCTATGAATATAGTTGAGCACATGTCCTTGTGGCACAATTGAGCATCCTTTGGATATATACCAAAAAGTGGTTTTGCTGGGTCTTGGGGAAGGTTGTTTCCTAATTTTCTGAAAAATCGCCATAATGACATCCAAAGGGGCTGTACCAGCTTGCACTCCTACCAGCAATGCAGGAGTGTTCCCTTTACCCCACAACCTCTCCAGCATAAGTTGTCATCAGTGTTTTTGATCTTGGCCATTCTTACAGGTGCAAGATGGAATCTGAGAGTTGTTTTGATTTGCATTTCTCTGATGACTAAGGACTCAACCTATTAGATTTCTTGCACCTGCACTTTTCTTTTATGTTTGGAAGACAGAAATCAGTAATGAGTCTTCTATCTAAGAAGCCAAGAACTGGGCACGCTAATGCACGCCTGTAACTGTGGCACTAGGGAGGCTGAAACAGAAGAATTACTTCAAGTTCAAGGTCAGCTTGTGTTGCATAGTGAAGTCAAGGCCAGCCTAGCGTATACAGTAGAACCTATCTCAAGAAATAGATTAATGTGTTAAAAGTGGTTAAAAGCACTGGCTTCTTTTCCAGAGGTCCTGAGTTCAATTCCCAGTAACCACATAGTGGTTCAAAGTAATCTGTAATAAGAGCTGGTGCCCTCCTCTGGCAGAACACTGTATACATAATAAACAAATAAATCTTTAAAAAAAATGAAGAAAATCCTCTAAAAGAGACAAAAATCCAAAACATGACTCAGGATGTTATTGAATTGAAGTTAACATTTCTAGATGTGTGTATTAAATAAGTATACTTTGTGGTTATCTTAAGCCTCTTGTCCTGTGTGACTTACATTAACGGAACACTAATAATATCAAACTGTAGAGCTATAAACCATTATACAGGACTAGGAAGGTGATGACCTACTGCACATAAACTTACTAAATAACAGTTGGGACTTTCTGATTTCTAATTTGTTCTTATTAAAACTTTTGATTTAGCAACACACTACGCTAAACAGTAGCCACAGGTGAGTCAAATAATGAGTGAGTCAGATCCTTAAGTGTTGCAAAATGCCCAAGAACGAGTAACCCAGTAAACTTAAAATCTCAGTGGCAGAGAGATAATCGATAATTAGAATCACACTTTTTTTTTCTTTCAATAAAGAAAGATAACTCTGCCATATGAAGACAGGTCAGGAACATATTATTTAAAAAACGGAACAGGGGAGTTGGGTTAGTGGGTAAAGTACTTTCTACATGTGTAAAAAAATAAACCTGAATTTAGATCCCTGGCACCACATTTAAAAAAACAAAGCAAGATATGGTGACTGATGTGGTTAGTGTGCCTGTAACACCGGCAGTAGGGACAGAATCAGGTCGATTCCAGAGGCTTGCTGGCAGGTATTAGAGCCCCATCTCAAGAAATAAGGAGGAAAACACACACACACACCATTCCTTGCATTCTAAATATACTGGACACCAAGTGCAGAAAGTCTTACTTAAGATCTTTCATTTGGAATTCTGGTTGCTTCCATTTGAAATTAGCTAATTACCATAGGAAAAAACACTTGCTATAATGAACAGAAGAAGTTCATTGTAGGTCTTTGTGCCCTCTAAGCTCCTGACGCAGAAGCTCAAGGTCAGAGTTCTCCAAGAAGAATTGTTTTCTTTGGTTGTCCTTTGTAGGCGTCCTTAGTCTGTCTTCATGTGAAAGACAGATGAATGATCAACAAAGGCTTAGCTAGGCTAGGATGCAGAGGAACCCTAGATTGGCTATGTGTGGTATCTACAGAATCCCTTCTGTACTAGGATGCAAAGGAACCCTAGATTGGCCCTGTGTGGTATTTACAGAATCCCCTATGTACTAGTTGTCACTTTACTGTTGCTCCTATTTAAAGTGTTTCCCCAAAAAAGTGAATTGTTGTCGTTCATTGTGAAAAAGAGCATCATAGAACTCTTCCACCCTGTGCCCTACTCCTCTGGTCAACGGATTTCATTCACCTACCTTTTACCTAAATAATAATTAAAAAAAAAAAAACTTTAGATATGGATTAGTTCAGTACAGATAAGGAGACAGCTAAACTTCAGAGCCATCGGCAGAATGATGAGATGGGAAAGTACCTACAAATGCCTTTTGCATAAAAGTTGGCGCCTTTGGTTGAGTACCTTGACTAGGATACAGTTAATGCTCTCCGCGGTTTGAAGAGAAATGCAGCGTTTCACTGTATAGTGCTGGTGGGTGTTTTCGGGGGTAAAATGTTTTAGACTGAGGAACTGCCAGTATCTGTGTTTCTTTAGTGACACAGGTGTATCCCTTAATCAACAAATTATGCTTCTAACTTTAATCTCTATTATGGGCCAAAGTGAGAGGAAAGGGGGCTATACTGCATAGAAGCTATGTTGTGTGGGTGCTGGTGGGAATTGGAACCAAGTTTGTAAGAATGAATGAATAAAAAACCAACAAGCATGTTGACTAGAGCCCAGGAAGCATGTTGCCAGAGGATTCTGGCCCTGATCTTGTTACTCCATTGTATTTCCCAGAGGCAGCCCATCTGTTTATGCTACAGTGAACTCTAGTAAATCCCAAATCCATAGTTCTAGCAACTACGTATATGAAGACTTCCGTCACCCAGCATCTCATGGGCCTTTAATACAGTTCCTCATGTTGTGAACCCCCTGTTTTAGTTAGGGTTTCTATTGCTATGAAGAGACAGCAACTCTTATAAAGGAGCATTTAATTGGGGAGGGGGGTTTACAGCTTTAGAGGTTTAATCCATTATCATCATGGCGGGCTGTAGTGGGATTCAGGCCGACATAGTGCTGGAGAAGGAGATGAAAGTGGGAAAGAAGCTACCTCTTGGTCCTGCAGGCACCAGGAAGTGGTCTGAGACACTGAGCATGACTTGAGCATATATGAGCCTTCAAACCTATCCTCCATGTGGCACACTTCCTTCAACAAAGTCACACCTACTGATAGTGCCACTCCCTATGGGCTTATGGGGGCCAATTACATTCAAACTACCACACCTCCAACCACAAAATGATTTCGTTGCTACTTCATAATTGTAATTTTGCTGCTGTTATGAATTGTAATGTACATATCTGATACGCAGGATATCTGATATGCAACCCCCAAAGGAGTCATGACGCACAGGTTGGGAACGACTTCTATTGACTCTAGAGTCTAGAACATGTATACACAATTGAGCTCATTGGGACCCAAGTCTGGGTCCATACATCTGACCTTGTCCTTCCATGGTCTCATTGAGCTCCCGACTGGACATCTGAGCCTTTGTCTCACATTGGACCCTCTCACCCAAATTCTCCCTCTTCTCGATGGCCTGAGTAGCACATAGTCTTATTTTCTTGAAAAGTCACATCCCTGGGGATCCAACAGAAGCCTCACTACCTCTGTAAACTCTTACTAGCATAGGAGAGGGAAGCAGGAAGCAATGGAATGGTGGACTAGTTCGTGTCTGCCTGTGCTATCAGTGGTCTAGGTATTTAATAAAAGTTCACCCTTGAAATATTGGACCAGCACATACACAAGTAGTGGAAGTTCAAGGAAGAAGTCAGGGCCCACAGTCACTACCCATCCCTTCACAGAGACAAAGCCTCAGGCATTAGGCTTGTCCCCTCTCAGCAAGGCGTATGAGCTATTGGCAAATGTAAGGAATTCTGTGATAGTATCCCCAGCTTATAGTTGAAGAAACTGAACCCTAGAGATGGCACTTAGGATAGTGAAGGGATAAAAATAGAACTGAAGTCAGGGTCTGCCCGAATCCCACATCTATGTTCTCTCTGCCAGCCATTCTGACTCACATTGTGTTTTCTTCTATTTAACCTTAGTATCTACACATTGCTTTTCAAACTGGGAGGCCATAATCTAGCTTGTGTTACATCGCTTGTTTCTGCCTCACCAATGCCAGATCCTATGAGCTCTTCTGCCTGGCTTCCATGGTCTTTGACTCACGAGCTAGCGAAGAGCCTGGTGTGCTTTGTAGGTTTCAATGACTGTAGTCAGAAGAATGAAGCAAATCCTCACACTTCAAGGTGGATGCCCCTTACATTATGAGAGGGTTTCTTCATGATCCTAAACCCTGCACACTAAGCAGCTATTACACAAAGTAACTCCTTACTTCTGCTGCCACAGTACTCTCTAAAGCTACTGTGGTTGATCAAGCCAAGAGAATGGTGTCGTTGGCAGCGGTAGCAAAGTGATGAATATACCAGACTTCCCAGAACCCCTCTCAACGTTGTATAAGGTGGTTCTTTTTTGCAACCTTGATACTATGTCATGTGTTCATCTCCAGTTTGCATACTGTCGCAGTGGTTTGTTGGTTAATCACGGGTCTCATTTGACTATCCAGAGAAATTGCCAAACTGCTGCTAGTTCTTTTATAAAAAGCTGACCTTTTATTACCTTGTGGTTTTTAATTCAGCTTAAATTAGTATTCACAAATTCCAGAGCACGCATATTATTTAACATTCTCCTTCAAAAAGTCTTTTGCATGCAAATTATGAATCTTACTTGTTAGGAAAGATATGAGACATGTTTAAAGAGGTGAACCACTCCCTGTTTTCTTCTGATTATTGTTTGGAATTCGTTTTTTCGCTTGGTGATGGTTGAGTTATTGTTTTAACAGAACATGGCCATTCAGAGTTCATGTCTGTGTCAATCATCACCATTTCACCTTCAGAGGGGCAGGATCCCTTTGCCCTCCCCCTGCTCTTGAGCTCAACCTTGACTTTGCCATCTTGCCAATTTTAGCCAAGTAGATGTTTTGTCCCTTGTAATTTCTTGTAAGTCCATGCTACATTGGTTCTGTTCTACTGTTTGTGTTGGTGTTGGGGGATTTTTTTATTTTCCTTCAAGGGTCTTCAGATTGCAGCTACCTCAAGGCTATAAAACCATAGGAGCATTCAGTTCAGAGATGTCTGTTTCACACAGTGCAGCAAGGGCCAATTTATGAATTAGAGAGAAGAGAAGGCAGGAGAGGGGAAGGCAGCTCTAACTGTTTCAGAGCTGTTTTTTTCCTTTAGCATTCAAAATTAATAAAAACGTGAACTACTCTATAAGCCGGGAAGATCTGTGGCTGAGCAAATCCATGATTAATGGGGTTGGTATTAAACGATGTGCCAAGGAAACAAGAAATCCACTTTAATAAAAGTATGCTTATTTTTGTTACAACTTTGTTTTTTATTACAATTTTACTGTGGCCTCTTAATAAAAATGTCCAGTCTCCGGGGGGGGGGGGGGAATACAGTATGTTTATTTCAGAGACAGTGCTTCTATTGTCTCTGGGTAGTAAACATGTTGATGTAGGGGCTGATTAACAAATCCAGACAGGGTTTAAAGTGGAATACTTACAGCTCTTCTCAGTCTACCAAGGTAGACTAGTTAGTGCTGGGAGTAACAGTCAAGAGAAAGCATTGGTGAGAGACGGAATGCCGGAGGATCTAGAGTTCAAGGCCAACTTGGGCTGTCTACCTAGGTAGACTGGGTTGTAGGGGGTGCCAGAGAGATGAAGAAAATTGTTAGTAAATAAGAGAGCGTGCTGTTAACTTACTCTATTCTTACTTAACTTTTCACAAAAAGTGACTGCTATGTGCATGAAGACTTTCCAGCTGGTTTAGGCATCTGGAACCATGTGTTCATATCGTAGACCGATATGAGGACCTTTGTAGCACGATTAATAAAAACCCAGAGACAGAAAATGGGGTTCAACCAGAAGGTCAGAAAAGCAAAACAGACAGTCGCTGCCTCAATGTAGTGATGTTTCATTTGTATTTTAATAAATGAAGCTTGCCTTTAGATCAGTTTGCAATGTATTGCTGTTATCCTTTTCCCCTCTGTTTAGTGTGTGTGAATGTGTGTGGGCACGTAGTAGGGTACACATGTGTGAATGTGTGTGGCGGCCAGCAGATGACATTGGGCAACTTTTCTATACTGATGCCCATTCCCCTAGTGCTGGGATTGCAGGTTGGCTGCCAGATCCACACAGTTCACACTTCGCCCAGGACTCCTGTCACGATGTTTCTAATAAGGATTAACTAAACAATGTGATGCTAGAGCCATGTGCACTGTGGGATGATTTTACCCTAGACCCCCTGGAGAAGGTGAATATTTAGAAGTAGCCGAATTCATGCTCCCCTCTTTTGCTCCATATCTCAGTAGAATTCCAAAGATTCTGTGACCTTTTTGTTAAGCTGTGCTAGCTACACTACATCTCTGGTTTCTGTTTTTCATACCCTCCCTTACTTCTTTGGGGTGGAGAGCATCTCAGCCAGGTGGGGAACGCCTGAGGCAGCCTCTCCCACGCCAAGCTGCTGATTCTTACCATGATGCAGGGAGATATATTCTCAACTCACCAACTCTTATGTGTGGCACTATAATTTGAAACAAAATCAAAAAAAGAAATTCTAACAAGGAATGAGTGGGGTGTGAAATCAGACCACAGTGGTGGTAGCAAGATGGTTTCCTGGCATGGGACACTGCGACAGATGTGTCCTGGTTTTTTTTTTTTTTTTTTTTTCTAGTCTTGGGAACAACCAGTGATTTTGGACTGTAACAAGGGCTGGTTTTTCTGTTTGTCACAAGCAGCGGCCTTCAAGGTTCTTTTTTTTTTTTTTTCTTTTAAGGAAAAAAGTCATAGTGATATTTGCCACCCAGAATATGGAAATGAAGCCAAATTGAGATTAATTTTGAAGTTTGCTTCTAAGAGGATTAACTGGGAATGAAACGAATTTGTTTGCATGTGAGTCAGAGTTGGGAAGGAATGTTAATTTGCCTTTCACTGTTCTGCTCAGAAGCAAATTTTGCAATATAGTCACTGAGTAAGCCTCATTATTCTTTGTTAATAGCTCTTATGCCGTGTCTTCTGCAGACACTGATAGGTGGGAAATCGTAAACAGGGAGGATGGGTCAACAGGGCTGGAAAGATGGCTCAATCATCAAGAGAACACACTGATTGAAACAGGAGGCTCATGAGTTCATAGCCAACTCTGACTGTACTGGGAAGTCCTATCTCAAAAAAAAAAAGGAATTTAAAAACAATAAACAAACAAATAAAAAAACGTATCCACAATGTCTTTTAGACTTGAGGAATGAACTAAGTTGTCAATGGTAAAGTCTGGTTCATTTCAACCACTGTTGATAGATGACGCATGTGTGTGCCATAGCGTGGAGGTCCAAAGGACAACCTTAGTGGTCAGTCTCCAGTCTCTGCCTTCCAACCTGTTTGGCTCTCCTTTCTTTTGTTCACTCTGTGTGCATGCAGTCTTTTGTTACTGAGGGGCTCCCGTCTTCCTGTGGGAGTACACGCATCATACATGTCTTTTTAAGCAATGTTATGTGTAAAACTATAGAACTGTGAAGGGCCAAGGATGTTCAAAGTTACTCTGACTCAGACTCCTCTTTAGTCTTTCTACCCTGATATCCATAAGATTTTAGAAAAACTGTGGTAGATGATGTTGGCTGTGAGTGCTTATGCTCAGGAAACATGGAGCAGTTGAGTTGGTTAGCCTAAATGGTCTGAGTATGAGGTGTTCAGCTTTCTTCCTCCAGGTCTTGCGCATGCTCGTATGAGCGTGTAGCTCTTGGTTTGTAATTCTGTAAACGGGAAGAGGCATTTCCTAATATGCTACCATTGTCTTCTTCTCTGACTTATTAGAGTAGGTGATGTCTGTCAAAATGGGTTCTCCATATTATTGGAGTTTCTCTTTATTTCATTATACATTGTTATTTGGGGGTATCTTTTCTCCAAAATACTTGGGATGGGGAACGTTTCAGATTTCAGAATATTTATCAAATGATGGGCATGATGATACAAACTCTAACTGGCTGTCATCTTTAGGCCAAAGAGCTGAAGTTCAAAATGCTTTTAAAGGTGCTGGTCAAAGGACAGCCTCAGTTGTCAGTCTCCAGTTTCTGCCTTCCAGCCTGTTTGAGACAGAGTCTCCTTTCTTTTTTTGCTTTTGCTTTAGCTTCCAGTTTTTTATGTCTGCCTCCCATCTGGCTGTAGTAAAGGAGTGTAATAAAGATTTAGGCTTCACGTAAATTTTAGATTTACTTCCATGTAGTCTCGCGGCAAACCCTTGCAGTAGCCGTGTTCTGAGGATGGCTGAGAGCAGCATTAGCGCCAATATTTCCTCCTGAGAACCAACCTGCGCCATTTCCAGACTGCTGCGGGCATGTCTGTGATCCTGGGCAAAACGGGGGAAAGCTGTCTCAAGAAAAATAGTAGGCGAAACCAAGGGAAACATTGTGTAATCCAGTAGTCAAGGCTGCCAGAATGCATTTAGAGTACATTGGCCCACTGCGTCTCTCCTTCCCTTTGGCAGGGAGCCAGTGTCATGCTTATGAGTGTTTTGTTTTGTTTTTCCCCACCTTAAGTAGAAGCCTTCATACCTAAAGTATAAAGTACTTCCTTCAGGTGCAGGAAGGAAAACTTAAGCCAGGACTATCTGCGGATTGCTGAAATCACTTTCTTTACGGAACAGAAAATGGCCTGGTTATCCTGTCCTTTGATAAACTTGGCGTTACCCTCCAAGTCAAAGATTGTATGAAAATCTGAGAGAAGTTTGGCGGTCTGTTCTCTTTGATGTGGAAAGAGAAAAGCTGGCTTCCTTCCCCACGTTCAGCAAGGGTCGGCATCCACCCCGCTGCTAACAGCTCTTCAAGAGAACTTGAAAGTGGTGCGGAGCCCTCGAAGTTTGCAGATTAAGGATCCAGGGTGATTAAGTGGCTTGCTCAAATCAGAGACGAAAAGTGGTCAGGGGTCAAGGGCTTCTTCATATCTTGCCAAAGTTCTTCAGAAATCAAAGTGAGTATTTAAATACCTGGGGTGTGAATAAATGAGATGCTTTTTCCTTTAGAGGAAAAATAGCCACGCAAAATTGGAAGCTCTCTGTAAACATTTAAGTGTTCAAATATGGCTGTGTTTCCAGAACTTGACACTAGTTGAAGCAAGTGCCATAAACTGGCAGGTTCCTGATTACTAGTCAATACCATTTCTGCAAGTCTGTTCCTCACCCCATAGACAGCAAACAGTATATTTTTCAGGATCTTAGTTCAGTTGCTATTAATACTTGGAACCAAAAGTCTCATTTAGAAGCCACTTAGGAAGAAAAGTCACTCTCTGGGAATTGCTGGAGGTCATTGTGTCTCAACATATGCTTGGAACCAAGTCAAGTGTAATTTGGAGGCGTTCTTGTTTAAAATACAGGAACTTGAACTCTACCTCACACTCACAGAAATCCACGTATTTTCTACCACAAGTGACTCTTTAAAAATTCAAGATTTCTAGAACTCATATTTATATGTGCTAGTAAGAAAACAAGTTTTTGTGGAAAATTGGGGCTAATATTTGTGTATATATTTTGATATAAAAATTAAAAGGCCATATTAATTTATCCTGATTTGTTAACCATGTGAATTTCTACCAGCCTTCCAAGTCTTTGGGTTACAGTGCTCTGACTTCCAAGATTTTCTGTCTTTGTGATGAGGAGAAAGTGATGCATGTCATTAGAATCCACACCTTGGAGCGGCAAACCTTCCTTGGGTACCAGCGTGCAGCACTGAGTGGCAGCTTTTCCCCCTTGTCTTCATCAGGTTTACTATTTATGTGCTGAAACACCATGACCAAGGCAACTTGAGGAGGAAAGTGTTTATCTGGATTATACTTCCACATCACTGTTCATCACTGAAGGAAGTCAGAACAGGAACTCAAAAAGGGCCAGAACTTGAAGGCAGGAGCTGATGCAGAGCCCATGGAGGAGTGCTGCTTACTGGCTTGCCCCTCATGGCTTGCTCAGCCTGCTATCTTACAGAACAGAGAACCACCTGCCCAGGGATGGCCCCACCCACAATGGGCTGGACCTTCCCCATCAATCACTAATTAAGAAAATGCCCTACAAGCTTGTATATGGCCTGATCTTATGGAAGTATTTTCCTTAATTGAGGTTGCCTCCTCTCAGATAGAACTATACTGCAGTTCTTCACATGGTCAATGGGGTGATCAACAACAGTCCACACTGCCCTCTCTTGAGCTTTGCTGCTCTGTGGACTAGGTGTAGCAAGTGCGTGTTTGACAAGGGATGTTTTCAAAAGGATCATCAGTCTGTATTCCTATCATCAAAGAGCACATGTATCTCCAAGAGGCTTTTGCATACAATATTACAGAGAACTGTTTGAGTACAGCTTTGTAAGGTGACACACTATTGGTGCTGTGTTTAATTTATTCAAGTAATTGGCACAAACAGCTTTTCTCCTTGCTTTGGTTGTGTGTTCACGTATGTGCAAGTATATGTGTGCAGGCCAGAACACAACCTCAAGTTTGTGCCCTAGGCTCTTCCCTCCTTCTGTCTGAGGAAAGGTCTCTTACTGGTCTGGAACTCACCAAGTAGAATAGACTGACTGACCAGGGTGCCCTAGGGATCGTCTTGTCCCCATTCTGAGATGATAAACATGACATCACCCATAGCTGTCTCTCTCTATCCCTCTCTCACCCTCTGTGTTGTGTTGGGGGGAATGGCTATAGAACTCAGGGTGTGTGTGTGTGTGTGTGTGTGTGTGTGTGTGTGTGTGTGTGTGTGTGTTCTGGCCACAGAACTCAGGCCCTTACCTACTGAGAGCTCCCCCAGCTCTAACTGCTTATTAACTATAATTACTGCTCTCTAAGGAGAATAAACAAACAGTACAAACTTAGAGCAGGCTTCACGCTAAGACCTTTTTCCTTAGTTGCTGCTTTCCTAGCTCTTCAGAAATTAGTCTCTTTAGAAGGTCATTTTCCTTTCTTGCTCCTGATTCTTCACTTTCTATCACTGATTCCGCCATAGAAATCATCTATATAGGCGACCTTCAAATCCAAAATGATACTAATTTAATGAGAGCCAAATACTCAGAGTTGCCAGATGCAGATGCATCTTGGACAACTGACTGACAGCCTTGTGTCAGCTGATGGACAACAAAAGAATAATAATAAAAGCGTGCAGGCTGCCAGCACTCGATGGCACTTCCCAAGAGGCAGCACACTGTGTTAAGCAGTCCCATGTGTATGTTCCAGAAAACAAAAGAGAGCCCTGCAAACCCCTGTCATTAAGTGTTTCCTAACATGGCACAGACTAGAAATCAAATACCAGCTCTTCTTTCATCCCAAAGACAGGGAGTACCTGATTGGATGTGTCCAGATCAGTGGGGAAGCCACCATTAGGAGTTTCCCTTCACCCATGGTAAAAAACATGGCAGGGTGAGTGGAGCCCTTGGGAACGGGGCAGGAAAAAAAAAAACCATTTCCTTCCTTTCTCCATGAGGGGTCTGTACAATAACTCAGGCACATGCCTATAATCTCAGTAGTTCCCAAGTTCAAAGCCAACCCAAGAACAGAAGGAGTTCCAGAGCAGCGTAGTCTATGTATTAAGACTGTCTCAAAGGAAATGAAAGAGAAAAAAAAAAAAAGTTCTCAAAGCCTTTTTCTTGCATATCAGAGTGAGCAGATTTAATTTAACCTCATCCTTCAACTGTCATCTCTTCACGACCACAAAGAAAGGAAATGGAATCCCTTAGAAAAGTCATTTAGATCTCTGCTTTTTCTTTTGCCTCAGTGTGGCTAGATAGATGCATTAGTGACCCGGGCTACTGTTAGAGTCCGTGTGTGTGTGTGTGTGTGTGTGTGTGTGTGTGTGTGTTTGCCTCCCCTGAGCCTCGGGTATAAACTAAATCACACAACACACACACACACACACATGCACTAAAAAAAGGGAAGAAAAAGAAGAAAAGAAAACCAGAAAAAAAGAACACTTCTCACCTCTTCAGAGATAATTTATTCTAAAGCCAAATACGCCTACCAATGGACTGGAACAGACTTAGGTTACTTCAAATTCCATCTTCCAACATTGGAGCAGTGTTATGAAGTAACTAAACGAAGCCACAAATCAAGACACTTTTTAAATCTTTGTGAATGGATCATTAGAAACGTCAGTTGGGTGCAGTGAAGGAAAGCAAAGAAAGCCCAACATAGGCCACAGATGCTGTCTGATGACATTCTTTGCTTTCTGATTGGTTGGGAACTAAGTCTCTGCTCATACATTCCAAGGGATTTACCTAATGGTCAAATTGCATTGGGTCAGGCCTAGAGGGAGGCAGTAACTGGCTGATTTGGTGACTAAAGAGGACCCAAGATAATTGACTCTGGACTTTCCACATTCCAGACTTTTCCTGGTCTCTGCGGCTTTTGTCAGCTGCTCGACCTTGCCGAAGGTTCAGTGGAACTTCTTTTCAGAATCTCATACACACACACACACACACACACACACACACACACACACACAGTCTTTTCAGAATCCCCATAATCAGTGTATGTCTTGGGTGGGACCTTTGGAAGGCAATTAGGATTAGATGGGTCCTCTATGTAGCTAAGAAGATCTTCATATAGAAGTTTACCTGCCTCACCGTTGGAGCCTCTGCTCTCTGATGACCCAGCAGGAGGTCCCTTGCCACATCCACCTTCAGAAGTGTGGATCAAAGGACCACTTCTCTTTTTTTAATATTAGAAAGAAAACAAGAATTTATTTCATCTTGTTGTTGATGTTGTACGCACCAAGAAAGGGGTAGCTAAAGAAGCCCCTTTTTATTAATTACTCATTCTCTGATACTCCATTATAAGATCAGTTGCCTCAAGCTTGGGTTGGTGGCACACATTTATAATGCCAGCCACTCAGGATATTGAAGCAGGAAGATCCTGGGTTCTGGGCAAACCTGGGCTACATCATGAGATGCTGTCTCAAGAAAACATAGTTCAAATAACTTAAAAATAAAAGTTAATGTTCTCGTAGTTTTGGAGCTTGGAAGTTCAAGATCATGGTGCTAACAGGCTGCCTTTTAGGAAGGCCTCCTTGGTTTCTGCATGGTACCTTTTTGTTTCATGTTGTGAGCCAGGACCCAGAAAGTCCAGGGAATTCCCACAAAGAGTTCCAGGTGTGTTGGGAACAAAGATCCGGCCCAGGGACACAGGGGTAGTGATAGAAATAGACATGGTTTGTTGAGAAAAAGAAAGCCATTTTCAGGGTGTGACAGGACTGGGGAGCTGGGCACAGGTGGCAGCAGCTCAAAACTCTCAGAGTCCTTCTGGAGCCTGTTTGGGTCATATATGTAGCACCCACCTTCTCCGTACTAGAAGATCTGTGTGTACGGCCACCCTGCAGGGGGAGGTCGTCCTCCTTCCATGGGTTGCTTTCCTATGCTACCTCGATGTTTCTTCCCATAACATTTCTCTCTCTGAAAAAGGAATCTCTAATCTCCCCAGCTTCTCATAAGGACAGCTGTCCTTCTGGGTCAGCATCCCAGTCACCCTTGTGACAGCGTGTCACATCAGTTCCCACCTTCCAATGCCCTTCTCAGGATGTTTGCCTTCAGGACTAGGGTTTAAATGTATTTCACGGGGATCCAGCACTCAGCCCGTAGCACCTGGCTAAGTCAGTCTTTTGGGCAGATCTAATGTGCTGCCTTGCTCTCCGTGACTCTTCCGCATCTGCCCACTTACTGCACATGTGTCTTTATTCTAAAACTACTCACAGAAGCCACAAAACACATTAGCACTTTTTAATCTTTTGATGTTTTGAGCTGAAATAGAATTACGTCACCGCGCCCCATTTCTGCTCTCCACCCCCTCTTCGCTTCCCTTCCTCAATCCTTTTCTACACTTCCCCAGTCTCAAGTTGGTAGTCTCTTTTTCAAATCCAGAACAAATATTGGGGCCCTCATTTCCCGCGTAGGGAGCCAGAGCGCTAACAACGCAGACGCTGCTAAACACTCACTCCAAGCAGCGTTCTCTTCCAGTCGCCGTAGAAAAACAGCAGCATCACTTTTAGACTGTTTGAAAGCATGAATTTGTTCAAGGCGAGCCCTAAACAGATACTGACAGGCTAAATTGTATGGATCCCTTCAGCTGTCCTGACTTCTCTACGCAGAGCCACAGGGCATGAGTGCCTTTCTCTGTCCTGACCTCTCTGCAGTGCTGGCGTCATCGCTCGGAATTTAGTAAAATCTGAAACTCGCCTGGTATTTGCCACGTGTCTGGTGCCAGGCACAGCTCAGCTTCTCTGGCTTCCTAGGGAGGAAGTGATGTAACCTCTGTGTTTACAGGGCACTTGAACGAGGCCACTCCACATCCCCGCTGAATTGAAGGGCTGACGAGGGCATCTGAAGTGCTTGGGGTCTTATCAGGATAAGAGGCGTGGGTCAGGAAAGGAGATGGGTGTTCTCTTCAGAAGGCCGGGGAAAGAGAACAGAGCTGAAAAGAAGAGGTTTGCCCTTAAGTCTTCCTGACATTTGGAGGGAAGACAGCTGCTCCCATTTAGCCAGATTAGACTCTCGGATCCCTCTCTCTACATCCCCAGACTTGAGGGAAACTCACTCTGAAGTCACCTTGTCCTCCAGTGTCACTAGAGCAGGATGATTGTGCCATCAGCAGTTACTGTGCCTCAGCAGAGTCACCAGTTAACATAAACCAGATGGCAGAAAACTATGAGAACCGTATTCTGTCACCATTCTGAATGCCAGAAGTCCCAAAGAAAAATGTTGACAGGCCACACCCCTCTGAAGCCTGCAGGACGCAATCTGTTCTAGTGTTTTCTCTTGCTTCTGGAGCTGCCCTAGATACTTGCCTGTCCTTTGGGTTGTAGAGATGGCCCCGAGTGCCCACCTCACACTTCCTCTCTCATCTCTGTTGCCGTGTCTTTGCTAGTATGACAACAGACAGGGAGACGTTCTACTCCACAGGTTGGTATCGCCTTAAATCTATTACATCTGCAAAGACCCTATTACCAAATAAGGTCACAGTCTCAGACACAGTGTGTATGTGAAGTGGGGAGGGGGGCTGTCACCTAGCAGCAGGCCATCTGTTTGCCTACCCTCAACTTCTAAGACTCTGAAGACACTGTCCCAAATACTACCACGTTTGAATCAAGCACTACATGTCCTGAATCTTTGCTCTCTGCATGAAAAGAAAAATTAATTTCCGTATTCAATGGGTACCAAATTCTGAAAGGGTCTAAGTGCTACACGTTCACATGAGGCTGATGAAGGAGTGGATCTGTAAACGGTGGCTGGGTTAATTAGCCAGGGTTAATTAATGTTTACCGCACTGGGAAGATGAAAAGATGTGTATAAATACACAGCAATGTGCATCATTTTTCAATTTATTGTTGAAGCTTACAGTGCGCACAGACAAGGACTGCATAAAGCACATGCAATTTTCAGAGGGATACTGGTGTGCTCTGGTAATTATGAGGTGCGAACTTCTGAGTGAATTAATTACATGTTACTGAAGATGATCACACTTTAATGGTGTTTATTTAGAGGCAGGCTCTTGGTTCAAGTTGAACTATTTTGGGAGCGAGGTGAGGAGAGGCTAACTGTGTGGGCATGAAAACAGCATTTTAAGGTAACCTTTTCAAAAATAAATAGTTTCTAGAATTGCGTATTTTCAGCAGAGCCCAAAGAATCTTAGGTGGTCTTGTACTAGAGCTGGGAAGTATAGAAATTAGAAGCAGTTTGGAGAGATTGGATTTAATGTCCCAAGAATTGAGCAGAATCCCTCAGTGTTGGGAGTTAGGGGTGGATTCCAGAACATCCCACGCCAGGAATGCCTGAACCCATGGATGCTCAAGTTCCTTATATAGATTAACAGTTGTTTGTATTTGCATAGAAGCTATGGGTGCATCTTCTTGTGTACCATAAGTCACTTCTGTACTGCTCATAATACCTAACCCAGTGCAAATGCTCTCTCAATGATCATTTCCCTAACGTGTTTTGAAAACAACAGGTAAAATCCCTGTGTTTTGTTCAATGAAGTGTTTTTGATCCAAGGACTGGAGAGTTGGCTTTAGTGGGGAAAGTGCTTGCTGCAGAAGCGTGAGGATGTGAGTTCAGCCCCCAGCTCCATGCAAGAAGCTGTAATGACAGCACACATCTATAATCCCAGCCCAGGGAGGATGGAGACAAGGGGGCATGATGCTCCAGGTTCAACAGAGACCAAAGACCATGGAGAGGTGACTAAGAAGGAAGATATTCTTAGCACTTTGTGTGTGTGTGTGTGTGTGTGTGTGTGTGTGTGTGTGTGTGTGTGTGTGATTGTGGAGGGGAGATTCTTTCCTATGAGCTTTGAGTTCTGTGAGTGCAGAGATGGAGTTAGTTATTTCTAACACTGATCTGTGTAGTAGGAGGCCGCTTGTTTGCTTCCTGGCCACCCAGACTCCCAAAATAACAACACAGAAACTGTATTAATTAAATCACTGCTTAGCCTACTAGCTCTAACTTCTTATTGGCTAGCTTTTCTATTTTAATTTAACCCATTTCCATTATTTTACATTTTATCACAAGGCTTGTGGCCTACCGGCAAGGTTCCAGCATATCTGTCTCTGGTGGCTCCATGACTTCTCTCTGACTCCGCCTTCGTTCTCCCAGCATTCAGTTTAGTTTTCCCTGCCTACCTCTGCTCTGCCCTGCTCTGCTCTAGACTTAAGGAAGTTTCTTTATTAACCAATGGCATTCACAGCATACAGAGGAGAATCCCACATCAGGTCTGGAAGATGATAAGATTGTTTGCCAGGTGAATAACTAAATTCCTTAATTAATTAAAGGATGAGTGGATGAGCTCGCCAATTAAGGTTAAATAGTTAGAGATTCCTTGTTCTGGAATACAAGCCTGAGTCCTTTCCACAGCTCACTTCTGTGCCCCACAAATGCCTTACAGAAGACAGACATATGCCATCCCCTGCCAGATCCTTAATGCTTAGTACATGCCATTTCCAGGCTTGGTCTCTGTCTTACTTCTCTGCTTCCTGTGATAAGATACCCTGACCCAGAGCAGCTTAAGGGAGAAAGGCTTTGTCTTGGCTTGCAGTTCAAGGGCCCAGTCCATCAAGTCAAGGCGGTCAAGACACCTTGAGGCAGCAGTCATGTGACATATACAGTAAGGAAGCAGCTGCTGATAAGTGCTCAGGTTAGGGCAGTGACTTCCTGGCAGTGGAGGGCTAAGCCCAGAGAATGATGCTCTCCACAGTTAGGGTAGGTAAGCTTACCTCCATTAACCTGCCCCTCAGAGACCTGCCTAGAAGCCAGCCTAATCTAAATAATCCCTCTCCAGTGTGCCTGGGGGCTGGTCTCCTAGGTGATTCCAGGTCTCCCTGCAGTCTCCCTGGGCACACTTAAGGGAAATTGTGAGTGAGTTACTGCGAGAGAGAAAGGGCTATTGCCATAGCTAGGATTGCTCGCCGGAAAGCAAGATCGTGTTGAAGACAAGCGGGCCAGTGTACAGAAGAATATAAAGGATGTGTTTAGGGTTCTTAAAATATGCACAAATTACCACTTTAAATGAGCTGTCATGCATACAGAGATGTTTTGTGTGTGGAGAAAGCAGTCCGTCCTCCATTGTGATGGTGTGTGTATTTGGGCACATTTTCCGCACTGGCCGCCTAACTGTCAGCCTCTCTCTGAGTCTCTGTCCATGAAATTGTCTTTGGATGCTGCCATCCTCCCTTCTGTCCCAGGCTCACCAGTTGTGCTGAGCCATTCTTTTCCTCCTCCTGACTATGGCAGGCTGTCAGTCACTTGTCAACTGAAATTCATTCTACTGAGCGCTCTTCCCGGCATAGCCTCGTGATTCCCATTCTGTCCGTATACTGTGGTCTTATGCAGGTCAGGCAGAGTTCTCTTTCAAGTTTGAGGCAGAACCCTCGTGAGATGGGGCCCCTGGGTAGCTACATTTGCGTAAGGCACACAAGGACACAGCTCTGAGGGACAGTAATCACTGAGAGCACAGTGAGAGCGCCTGGTGAAGATTTGCCTGTAGCTGCGCAGCTCCGACAGCAGTGCCGTGACCTCTGCAGCATGGTCTCCCCTTCTCCTTCAGTGCCTTGTGTGCCTGAGGGTGCACACTGCAGCCGAGTCACTCCTGGGCTGTGGATGTGACTCACTCGCCTCAAAGAGATCCTCATGGAGACACGCAAGGGCCTGGTGTTCTCTGGAAGTAAAGAGGCTGACTTTTCCTCCTACCCACTTGTCTCAGAGCTCAGGGGGAGAGGACAGAACCCCAGGGACTGATGCCCAGAACTCCCTCCAGCAGCAGAGATGGAAGCAGGAGACTCTGGGCGCAGTAGTCCGACAGTCTGACTCTGGAACCCACGAGGAGACTGAGAACTGTCATTGGAGTTTTTCTCCTGCCGTAGTCTACTCTCCTGTCCCCACGGAAAATTCATTTTTCAAATAATTGGTGATGCTGCTGTAAATATACTAATCTTTATTTTACGATGATACTAAGTATGCCAGAGAGCGCTGGGATAGGCTGGAAATTAAGTGCTGCTTCCTCGTGAGTCCATCTTTGTGTGTCCTGGAGCCTAATAAACCGGTGCTGCAGGTAATGCCTCAGCAACCTCAAAATTACATTCTCTTCGGCCACAGCCATAAAAATTAAATAAGATCATGAGAATGGAGGAATAGCTAAAAGAATCTGCTTGTAAGGATGAGAACATTTAAAATGTAAGGCATGGCTAATTGCGCTCATTCCTTTCTCCTTTATTATTTGCACCTAATGAAATGTTGCTGTTCTGCTTCCTTCCTGCACGACTCTGGCAGAGCCACAGTGAAGTCGTAGTCCCTGTGAAAATATGCCTTTGTCACAGAGGTCGGGCTTCTGCAATGGCATTGAGAGAATCGCACAGAATAATTACACTGAAGTGCCTTCAGCTTAGCCCTAACGGCACCACATCCCTCGAATACCCAAGGCAGCTGGTGTTTCCCCTAGCATGTGAAGAAACAGCCATTTCTTGACTGTTGTAAAAAAAGAATTGTCCTATGATAGTTACTATGTGAAAATCACATGTGTTAGGGCTTGTTTGTAGAAACTGCATACATCTGTTGGTGTTAAGAGCCAAACCACACCGTTTCACAAGAAACCAGAGGAAGACACCTACGTTGATAAAGATGTAAACCTATGAGATAATGTCTTCCTACACAGCCCAGGTTGTCCTTGAACTCCTGATCCTTGGAAGCTTTCCACCTCCCAAGTACTGGCCTCACAGGTGTGTGTGTGTGGCCACACCTGGAGAAATATTTTTAAGTAAGTTAAACATATTATGGCCCCTTAGAGCTAGAGTCTTTTCTGTCATTCAGTTGTAAAGCCCGTACATTCATGTACTACATATAAGAATTGAACTTCAGACCTTTGTCAGTTGCGGGGTTGGTGAAGATCTTCTCCCAGTCAGTGGGTTGCCTTTCTGTCTTAGCAACAGTATCCTTTGCTTTACAGAAGCTTCTCAGTCTCAGGAGGTCCCATTTATTCAATGAGGCCCTTACTGTCTGTGCTGCTGGGGTTATACGTAGGAAGTG